>NW_025748006.1:0-42056 GCF_021184085.1 Oncorhynchus gorbuscha | reverse complement strand
GAAGTGTTCTTTTCATGTCTCCTCCGTTACTTTTCTCGGTTCCGTTATTTCCGCTGAAGGCATTCAGATGGATTCCGCTAAGGTCCAAGCTGTCAGTGATTGGCCCGTTCCAAGGTCACGTGTCGAGTTGCAGCGCTTTTTAGGTTTCGCTAATTTCTATCGGCGTTTCATTCGTAATTTCGGTCAAGTTGCTGCCCCTCTCACAGCTCTTACTTCTGTCAAGACGTGTTTTAAGTGGTCCGGTTCCGCCCAGGGAGCTTTTGATCTTCTAAAAGAACGTTTTACGTCCGCTCCTATCCTCGTTACTCCTGACGTCACTAGACAATTCATTGTCGAGGTTGACGCTTCAGAGGTAGGCGTGGGAGCCATTCTATCCCAGCGCTTCCAGTCTGACGATAAGGTTCATCCTTGCGCTTATTTTTCTCATCGCCTGTCGCCATCTGAGCGCAACTATGATGTGGGTAACCGTGAACTGCTCGCCATCCGCTTAGCCCTAGGCGAATGGCGACAGTGGTTGGAGGGGGCGACCGTTCCTTTGTCGTTTGGACAGACCATAAGAACCTTGAGTACATCCGTTCTGCCAAACGACTTAATGCCCGTCAAGCTCGTTGGGCGTTGTTTTTCGCTCGTTTCGAGTTTGTGATTTCTTACCGTCCGGGTAGCAAGAACACCAAGCCTGATGCCTTATCCCGTCTGTTTAGTTCTTCTGTGGCTTCTACTGATCCCGAGGGATTCTTCCTTATGGGCGTGTTGTCGGGTTGACAGTCTGGGGAATTGAAAGACAGGTTAAGCAAGCACTCACGCACACTGCGTCGCCGCGCTTGTCCTAGTAACCTCCTTTTCGTTCCTGTTTCCACTCGTCTGGCTGTTCTTCAGTGGGCTCACTCTGCCAAGTTAGCTGGTCATCCCGGTGTTCGAGGCACTCTTGCGTCTATTCGCCAGCGATTTTGGTGGCCGACTCAGGAGCGTGACACGCGCCGTTTCGTGGCTGCTTGTTCGGACTGCGCGCAGACTAAGTCGGGTAACTCTCCTCCTGCCGGTCGTCTCAGACCGCTCCCCATTCCTTCTCGACCATGGTCTCACATCGCCCTAGACTTCATTACCGGTCTGCCTTTGTCTGCGGGGAAGACTGTGATTCTTACGGTTGTCGATAGGTTCTCTAAGGCGGCACATTTCATTCCCTCGCTAAACTTCCTTCCGCTAAGGAGACGGCACAAATCATTATCGAGAATGTGTTCAGAATTCATGGCCTCCCGTTAGACGCCGTTTCAGACAGAGGCCCGCAATTCACGTCACAATTTTGGAGGGAGTTCTGTCGTTTGATTGGTGCGTCCGTCAGTCTCTCTTCCGGGTTTCATCCCCAGTCTAACGGTCAAGCAGAGAGGGCCAATCAGACGATTGGTCGCATACTACGCAGCCTTTCTTTCAGAAACCCTGCGTCTTGGGCAGAACAGCTCCCCTGGGCAGAATACGCTCACAACTCGCTTCCTTCGTCTGCTACCGGGTTATCTCCGTTTCAGAGTAGTCTGGGTTACCAGCCTCCTCTATTCTCTTCCCAGCTTGCCGAGTCCAGCGTTCCCTCCGCTCAGCGTTTGTCCAACGTTGTGAGCGCACCTGGAGGAGGGTGAGGTCTGCACTTTGCCGCTACAGGGCACAGACTGTGAGAGCCGCCAATAAACGCAGGATTAAGAGTCCTAGGTATTGTTGCGGCCAGAGAGTGTGGCTTTCCACTGCAACCTTCCTCTTACGACAGCTTCTCGTAAGTTGACTCCGCGGTTCATTGGTCCGTTCCGTGTCTCCCAGGTCGTCAATCCTGTCGCTGTGCGACTGCTTCTTCCGCGACATCTTCGTCGCGTCCATCCTGTCTTCCATGTCTCCTGTGTTAAGCCCTTTCTTCGCACCCCGTTCGTCTTCCCTCCCCCTCCCGTCCTTGTCGAGAGCGCACCTATTTACAAGGTACATAAGATCATGGACATGCGTTCTCGGGGACGGGGTCACCAATACTTAGTGGATTGGGAGGGTTACGGTCCTGAGGAGAGGAGTTGGGTTCCGTCTCGGGACGTGCTGGACCGTTCACTCATTGATGATTTCCTCCGTTGCCGCCAGGATTCCTCCTCGAGTGCGCCAGGAGGCGCTCGGTGAGTGGGGGGGTACTGTCATGTTTTGTCATTTATTATCATGTCTTGTCCCTGTGCTTCCCATTCTATTTGTTTCCCTCTGCTGGTCTTATTAGGTTCTTTCCCTCTTTCTAGCCCTCTCTCTCCCCCTCCCTCTCTCACTCTCTCGCTCTCTCTTCTCTCTATCGTTCCGTTCCTGCTCCCAGCTGTTCCTATTCCCCTAATCATCATTTAGTCTTCCCACACCTGTTCCCGATCCTTTTCCCTGATTAGAGTCCCTATTTCTCTCCTTGTTTCCCATACCTGCCCTGTCGGATCCTCATTTATAATTCACCGTGCTGTGTCTATGTTTTGCCCTGTCGTGTCGTGTTTCCCTCAGATGCTGCGTGGTGAGCAGGTGTCTGAGTCTGCTAGGTTCAAGTGCCTTCCCGAGGCAACCTGCAGTTCTCGATCAAGTCTCCAGTCTGTTCTCGTCTTTACGTGTAGTATTATGCTTTTTGTTTTGTAAAGTTTATTCTGGATTAAATACTCTGTTTTCGCCAAGTCGCTTTTGGGTCCTCATTCACCAGCATGACAGATTCACCATAGTGAAGGTGAAGACTCAGGTTTTCTGGGTCTCTGTTTTTGGTTGGATAGGTTTCTCAATTTCTTTCTTAGGTTTTTGCATTCTTCATCAAACCATTTGTCATTGTTTTTCATTTTCTTCGGTTGTCTGCTTGACATTATAGATTTGATAGGGAAGCTGAAAGGTCAAATATATTGTTTAGGTTTTCTACTGCCAAGTTTACACCTTCACTATTACAGTGAAATGTTTTGTCCAGGAAGTTGTTTAAAAGGGATCTCTCTCTCTCTTTCTCTCTCTGTCTCTCTCTCTCTTTCTCTCTCTCTCTCTCTCTCTTTCTCTCTCTATGTCTCTGAACCTCTCTCTCTCTCGCTCTCTCTCTCTCTCTCTCTCTCTCTCTCTCTCTCTCTCTCTCTCTCTCTCTCTCTCTCTCTCTCTCTCTCTCTCTCTCTCTCTCTCTCTCTTTCTCTCTGGAAATCACTGCTATGCAGCCAGTGTGTTTTCTGGTACATCCCAAATGGCACTATTTTCCCTATATAGTGCACTACTTTGGTCTACTACCATGGGCCCTAGTCAAAAGTAGTGCACTATGTAGGGAATAGGGTGCCATTTATTTGTGGAAAAGACGCAGGCGGATTACAGTATTTCTCAATTGCTAAAACACTAAACCCCATTGGCTGAACAAAGTTCTCAGTTGCCTGGACTCATTTAGCTAATTATGCAGTCTGTTGTCAATACCTTAAACCATTTCACATGGTAAAACACCATTTGCAGATCTCACTTAGACTTTTCAGCAAAACTCTAAACACATTCTCATTCTCTAAACACATTCTCATTCTCTAAACACATTCTCATTCTCATTCTCTAAACACATTCTCATTCTCTAAACACATTCTCATTCTCTAAACACATTCTCATTCTCTAAACACATTCTCATTCTCTAAACACATTCTGCACTCTAATGCACATGTCATTCATACTGGTAAACACAAGTGGCAACAATCAATGACAAATAGAGAACACATGTCATTGATTGAACACAACCACTCAGAATGGATTTATCCTGTTTGAAATGATGCGACCCAACCAATATAAGTTGGTTCAGAGAGCAAACAGGTTGTTGAGAAAGTCTGAGAATGGATAGAAGAAACAATGTGAGAGGACGAGTGCGTATGCGAGGTGGGCGATGAGGTGGAAGAGGAAGAGGAGGGCAAGAAAGAGGAAGAGGAGGATGAAGAGGAAGAGGAAGACAAGGAGTGGAAATATCTGATGAAATTCGATCAACAGTTATAGACCATGTTCTTGTCCATGGACTGACAATGAGGGGACATTCAGAGAAGAGAACAGGTACAGTATACCAGTGTATTTTTGTAATTGAACATTTACTGTATTACACTATATGCAGCTGTTTCAATAGACATTTGTAAAGTGAATCACTGTATGTATTGTACTGCATGAATATGTTTTGTAACTGCACAACTACTTTTTGTAGAATTGCAAGGCTGCCACATGCAGGTGGAAGGACAGCTATATTCACTCGGGAGCAAGAGGCCGTTATAGTTGGCATGGTCCTTCAAGATAATGCAATACGACTCAGAGAAATCCAGGAACGAGTGATACAAGACAACACATACTTCCAGGGAATCGACAGTGGGAGCATTTACACTATTGACCGTGTCCTCCATCGTAACCGGATGCGAATGAAACAAGTATACAGAGTACCTTTTGAGCGCAACTCACCAAGGGTGAAAGAACTGGGAGCTCAGTATGTGCAAGTAAGTGTACATTCAGAAACATTTACTGTAATCCAGATTGTCTATAGTACTAACACATACTATGTGAATGACATTACTCTTCAGTACATACGATGTATGTGAATCAGAAGCCAAATTGTACTCTACAGTATAGCAATGTCTCTGTACGACTTACAAAATCCTACATACAGTATATTGTATTTCTACACAGACAATATTTGACTTGGAATCCTTGGACAGACCCCATGAGTTCATCTCTGTCGATGAAGCAGGCTTCAATCTAACAAAGAGGAGAAGTAGAGGCCGAAACATGATTGGACAGCAGGCCATTGTTGATGTCCCTGGTCAATGAGGTGGCAATGTCACAATCTGTGCTGCTATCAGCAACCATGGTGTTCTACATCACCATGTTACACTCGGGCCATATAACACCCAGCACCTTCTAAGATGTATTGCAAATCTAAGAGATATTTTATTTGAGCAGCAGGTTCAAGAGCAGCAGGGTCAAGAGCTAAATGAGAATCCCATTCCCACCTATGTGATAGTGTGGGACAATGGCACTTTCCACCGAGCAGCTCAGGTAAGAGAATGGTTTAACATCAATGGGCCAGTTTATGAACTTGTACCTCCCTCCATACTCGCCTTTCCTGAATCCGATTGAGGAGTTTTTCTGCTCTTGGAGATGGAAAGTGTATGATAGACAACCCTACACCAAAGTAAATCTGCTGCAAGCCATGGATTTAGCCTGTGGTGATATAGGTGAGGAATCATGTCAGGGCTGGACACGGCACACAAGAGGCTGCTGCCTCCGTTGCCTCAGGAGGGACAATACTGCTTGTGATGTCGACAAAGTGCTCCCAGCCACATGTTTACTCCTTTGATTTTGTCCTTGTAGTATTGTATACTGTAGTACAGTGCATTGTAGGCTGTATACTGTACAATGGACAAATTGTATGGCCCTGAACATTGTGCTTTCCATTTATTAACAGTACTGACTGCTCAATAGATCTTGACTGGTTGCAGGTTCATATCAACAAAGAACAAGAATTACAGTATCACAGAGACAAAGGACAAGTTTGTGAGATGCAGGGTACAGTACTGTAAAAATAGGGGTACAAGGAGGAGGAAAAACACAAAACAAAATAGCAAAGAGCAAAGCAGAGTAGTAATTTCTGATCAATTTTGTTCATCAAAAGACAATGACGGAAAAATATGAATATTTTTTTAGATTAAAAATGTACTTCTCCCTGAGAATTGTATGTTTTGAACAATGTGTTTTCTATTTTTCAGTGTATTGGTTACTGACTGTTTGAGAGTGTATATCATTTTGATCACTTTGTTTATGATTTGAGAGCAGTGTTTGATTTTGAACACAGGTAAAATTGTTTGTGGCGAATGTTTCATTTTGCGAGATGAGTCAGAGGTTATGTAAATAGTGCTTGAAGATGAGGTTTTGTGGTTAATGTTTTCAGGAAATGGAGCAAGGTTTCAGAAATTGTGTTTTAGCAATTGAGAAAAACTGTACGTAGCTAACTACTCTGACATCACCAATCTGACAAGCAGGAAATGGCCCTGTGTTTCAGTTTGCATAATTTCCACTTTCAGTGGATGATTAAAATGTATGATCTACCTTAATTTAACTAGGCAAGTCATGTAAGAACAAATTCGTATTTACAAGGATGGCCTACACCAGCCAAACCCAGATGACTCTGGGCCAATTGTGCTCCACCCTATGAGACTCCCAGTCAAGGTTGTGATACAGCTGTGATACAGCCAGGAATCAAACCAGGGTTTATATAGAGATGCCTCTAGCACTGAGATGCAGTACCTTAGACCACTGCGCCACTCGGGAGCATTGAATGATAGCATGATAGGATGGTTTGATCTGTGCATGTTTAGTCTTAAAAAAATGTTATACCTCTTTGTAGCGATGAGGGTGTCTAAGTCACTGCTCATTTGGCAGCAAACACACATGCACACACACACGTGAACACACACACATGAACACAAAAACCCTCTCAATGCGTCCCCCAACCACCCCCACTCATCCAACAGGAAAAAGCCTTTCTGTTACATTTGTTTTCAATTCTTAATCACACTGGAGGCCAAAATTATGTTTCTCTCTCCATTTGACGGGGGACATGTAGTAAGTATTTCGCTGACACTTGAGATCCAAGCAGACTGTCTGGTAATTAAATACCAGGGTTTCCAATAATGGCACCCTATTCCCTATGGGCCTCAGTCAAAAGTAGTGCACCCTATTCCCTATGGGCCTCAGTCAAAAGTAGTGCACCCTATTCCCTATGGGCCTCAGTCAAAAGTAGTGCACTCTATTCCCTATGGGCCTCAGTCAAAAGTAGTGCACCCTATTCCCTATGGGCCTCAGTCAAAAGTAGTGCACTCTATTCCCTATGGGCCTCAGTCAAAAGTAGTGCACCCTATTCCCTATGGGCCTCAGTCAAAAGTAGAGCCCCCTATTCCCTATGGGCCTCAATCAAAAGTAGCGCACCCTATTCCCTATGGGCCTCAGTCAAAAGTAGTGCACCCTATTCCCTATGGGCCTCAGTCAAAAGTAGTGCACCCTATTCCCTAATGAGCCTCACTCAAAAGTAGTGCACCCTATTCCCAGTTTTACGCAAATGCCGCCATCTATCCACGGTTTCTAGTTAGGGTAGGTTTTAATAGTCACCGTGTGTACAACACCTCCAATGTACGTATAAATCAATCTGCGTATAAATCAATGTTAATCTCTGAGGTTGCCCGGAACATTTCCCAGTCCGCGTGATCAAACCAATCTTTGTTAAAATCCCCAGCTACAATAAATGCAGCCTCAGGATATATGGTTTCCAGTTTGCAATAAAGCCCATTGAAGTTGCTTGAGGGCAGTCGGGGTATCAGCTTGAGGAGGGATGTCCACGGCTGTGATAATGACTGACGAGAATTCTCTTGGGAGATAATACGGTTTGATTTGTAAGGAATTCTAGGTCAAGTGAACAAAAGGACTTGTTCCTGTATGGTGTTACTGTCATGACGTTGGCCTGTTGGTGAGGTTTATGACTCTCATAAATACCTTTCCCCCTTTCCTCTTTCTCTACTCTACAGAGTGACTCTTGGAAATCCCTTTGTTAATGAGAAATCCCTTTGTTAACGAGAGTCTGGTAACATCAAAAGGGTGGTGAACAGAACCATATTTCGGTAATCCAACCAGTTGAAAATATCCGTTGCTACTTATTAAAGAATATGATGTCAGATCAGTTGTCGTCAGAGACATTATTTTGTAAATTTATTTTCACCTTTATTTAAACAGGTAGGCAAGTAAATAATACAGTAGAAAAATAAGTCTATATACGATGTGAGCAAATGAGGTAAGATAAGGGAGGTAAAGGCAAAAAAAAGGCCATGGTGGCGAAGTAAATACAATATAGCAAGTAAAACACTGGAATGGTAGATTTGCAGTGGAAGAATGTGCAAAGTAGAAATAGAAACAATGGGGTGCAAAGGAGCTAAATAAATACATAGAGGAGGGGAAGAGGTAGTTGTTTGGGAAAAATTATAGATGGGCTATGTAGAGGTGCAGTAATCTGTGAGCTGCTCTGACAGCTGGTGCTTAAAGCTAGTGAGGGAGATGTGTTTCCAGTTTCAGAGATTTTTGTAGTTTGAGCCAGTCATTGGCAGCAGAGAACTGGAAGGAGAGGCGGCCAAAGGAATAATTGTTTTGGGGGTGACCAGAGAGATATATCTGCTGGAGCGCGAGCTACAGGTGGGTGATGCTATGGTGATCAGCGAGCTGAGATAAGGGGGGACTTTACCTAGCAGGGTCTTGTAGATGACCTGGAGCCAGTGGGTTTAGCGACGAGTATGAAGTGAGGACCAGCCAACGAGAGCGTACAGGTCGCAGTGGTGGGCAGTATATGGAGCTTTGGTGACAAAACAGATGGCACTGATGGCACTGACAGAGCTCAGGTTTTTTCTGTATACCAGGGAGCTAGTTTCTTATGAGAAATGTTTTTAGTTTTTAGGGGTGCAACTGCATCTAAGGTATTGCGCAAGGTTAAATTGAGTTCCTCAGTTAGATGGTCAACTGATTTTTTGTCCTCTGACGTCCTTGGGTAGGCAGATGGAGTTTGGAAGGGCATCAAGGAATCTTTGTGTTGTCTGTGAATTTATAGCATGACTTGATTCTCCTTGGTTGGGGTCTGAGCAGATTATTTGTTGCAATTGCAAACGTAACAAAATGGTGGTCCGATAGTCCAGGATTATGAGGAAAAACATTAAGATCCACAGCATTTATTCCATGAGATGATGAGAGAGATATTGTCTCTAGAAACCTCATTGAAACCAAGTGATGTCATCGCATGTGTGGGTGGTGGAACTGAAAGGTTGGATAAGGTAAAATGAGCAGGGCTAGAGGCTCTACAGTGAAATAAGCCAAAAAACACTAACCAGAATAGCAATGGACAAGGCATATTGACATTAAGGAGAGGCATGCTTAGCCGAGTGATCATAAGGATCCAGTGAGTAGTGAGGTTGGTTGGAGTCACGGCGATTCAGACAGCTAGCCGTGCCATGGGTAGCAAGCTGGCAGATGATGGAGGTCTGTTTTTAGCCACCTCGTGCGTTTCTGTCGGTAGATTAGTGGGGTTCCGTGTGGTAGAGGGACCAATCCAATTGGCAAAATAGATATAGTTATAGTGACCCAGGAAAATTGTCCTATAGACCTATTCAGATAGCAGCCGATAAGACAGCTAACGATTAGCGGGCCGCAGATGGGCGTTCAGGTTACGTCGCGACAGAGGGGCCAGTTGGATAACTCCCTCAGGCAGATTGGTAGTCCAGTCATGAAGGCCCGGTGGGGCTCCGTGTCATTAGTAAAACTGGTCCGGATAGGTGATTGTAGCCCAGGAGTGGCTGATTGAACTTTTCAGCTGGCTAGCTCCGGAATAATTGATGTTTGCTCCGGTACCGACGTAAGCAATAGGAGTTCTTAGGAGTTGTTAGGAGTTGTTACTGAGTTGTTACTGTTACTCATATTACTGATGATAGGATGACATAAACTGTATCTTGGAAAGTCTTGTAGTTATCAGATTCACATGGAATTGTTGTGCAATTTAAATGTTTAAATATGAAACTATTTGTGAAAATATGAAATGTAATTTTAGCTTCTAAATGAATTGTTTACATAAAGTAAAAACTCTCCTCACTCAGTGGCCCCGCCCAAGTGAACAGACATTAGTTGTAAACTATGAAACACGCCCTTCTCTCCCTACTACATATGCCCTTAGACAAAAATTTAACATGTGTGTTCCTGAGGACGAGAGGAATTCTGTCCAGATGTTAACAGGGCTAATGTCAACTACAGAAATTAGCCAACCTCAGCGCGAGCTCAAAGTATTGCAACTTGGTATGAACTTTGAACTCTTATTCAATAAAGAAGTGATACCTCCTAGCCGTTGAGTTAGCAGCAGCAGCTGTAAACATGGGTTAGGAAAGGACAGACAAAGTACCTGTTCTACCACACGACGACGGTACTAAAACGTATCCACTCTACCACCAGACATTCTTCAGTGGACAAGAGATCCCTGCTGGGCAACCCGGCCTTCCATCTGCGACCAACCTATTGAAAGCGCAGCTCAGAGTAAATATTTCTTGCATTTTCCTTTTCCAAATGGGTGGTTATTTAGAATGCATAAGATTCTGTATTTACGTAAGCATAGCTTCACAAGGTTCGATCAGAGACCCAAAACTTTTGTTCCTCGGTTTTCCTGCACTTTCATTCAAACCCCAAACCATTTTCTTTGTGTAACCAGCCATCATATTGGTTCCGTCCACCAGGGATGTTTTTCTTGAATGACATAATTAGTACTCATTGTATGATCCATCCTGTGTACATGTAATTTTGTGTGATTATTTAGGTATTTAGTAAATATATAATTAAACCCAATTTTGTATTGCTGATTCAACTTGTTAGCCAGGGTTCGTGCAGATAACCAAGTATTTACAACTTTCAGATGAGACTGAATTAAGGTGACAATTAATATTGACTGCTATTGATGTAAAAGATGACCAGGTCTTTAAGAGTTTATTCGGAAGATAACAGCTCTATAAACATTCTTTCGTGGTGCCGCGACTTTCTAGTGTATTACATTTACATGATTAGTTTAATCAGGTAATATTAATTACAGAAAAATTATTTTATAAAATAGCTTGTCATATCACTTAAACCTGCATAGCAAAGACACAACATTACGATTACACCATGAGTCGTTAATCATGCAGCATACACCCCCACCATTCTTCTTCCCAGAGAGATGTTTATTTATGTCGGCGCGACATAAAAATAATCCCGGTGGCTGTACTGACTGGAGCACCATGACTAAAGTATTATCAGAGTATCCAGACCAGATAGTACCTCTCTGTGATAGGAGATACAGGACAGTGATATGACAATAATCCGTTATTGTATTCTTTTGAGGAACATAGAGGCCTTTATGGTAGAGTGGCCAGATGGAAGCCACTCCTCAGTAAAAGGCACATGACAGCCCTCTTGGATTTTCCAAAAAGGCACCTAATGGACTCTCAGACCATGAGAAAAAAGATTCTCTGGTGTGATGAAATCAAGATTGAACTCTTTGGCCTGAATGCCAAGCGTCACATCATACCCTTGCTAATTTCCACCAGGTCTTCATGGGAAGCCTAAGGTTCCGTTGCAGAATGATAAAAAAAATGTGCTTGTTTAGTTCACGTGTAGGGTCATATTCAAGCGAAACAGGTGTTTCCGGAGTTAGACAAATATTCTGCCTCTGAGCATACTGTGTCCATATACCCTTTTTCATGTTTTGCATATCTCAAAGTAACATATTTCACTGTATTGTGGTTTACACTGTCAATATTACGTGAAATGTACATTGATCTCAGGTAAAGTAGCGAGACTGTGATGAATCCGTCATTACAGCCTCTTTTTTTCTAAAGTTCTTCTCAAACTTCATAAGAAAGTTTATAAATATGGCTCATTAATTAACTGTCATCTAAATCCAAAAGCCTTGTCGGAAACCCAAAGGCAAAAGACGCCATACGAAAAATATGCATCGCTAGGCTACCACTGTAGAACAAGTGAAGTATGACTCTGGAGCCATCTGGGGACCAAAATAATGCATCTCATTTTGATGAAAAGATTATCAGCCAATTTAATATTCCGTGGCTGTAATCCAACTAACTCTGATGAGGGTTAAAAACTGGGCTCTGTCCCAATTTTTGTTTGGATGAAAATCCAAGAAATATGGTTGTCCAAGCCGGGTAGGATTTGTCTCCCTTCCTTCCAAAAGAAATGAAAAGATTTCTCTCATGAAATCTCTCATGCATAGACGCTACCCTCCAAATCACAGACTTTCATGTTTGATCTCCTTGCCAAGTTCCTAAGCTTTTGTTTTTCAATGCAGACATGTTGCTTGGAATCTCATTGAAGCAGAAGTTGGAACTCCTTAACAACAACTCCTTAACAACAACTCCTTAACAACAACTCCTTAACAACAACTCCTTAACAACAACTCCTTCACAAAACTCTTTAACAGCAACTCCTTAACAACAACTCCTTAACAACAACTCCTTAACAACAACTCCTTAACAACAACTCCTTAACAACAACTCCTTCACAAAACTCTTTAACAGCAACTCCTTAACAACAACTCCTTCACAAAAACTCTTTAACAGCAACTCCTTAACAACAACTCCTTCACAAAACTCTTTAACAGCAACTCCTTAACAACAACTCCTTCACAAAAACTCTTTAACAGCAACTCCTTAACCACAACAGGGAGGTGACCAAGAACTCCTTAACAACAACCCCTTAACAACAACTCCTAAACAACAACTCCTTAACAACAACTCATTCACAAAACTCTTTAACAGCAACTCCTTAACCACAACAGGGAGGTGACCAAGAACTCCTTAACAACAACCCCTTAACAACAACCCCTTAACAACAACCCCTTAACAACAACCCTTAACAACAACTCCTTAACAACAACTCCTTAACAACAAATCCTTAACCACAACAGGGAGGTGACCAAGAACTCCTTAACAACTCCTTAACAACAACTCTTTAACAGCAACTCCTTAACCACAACAGGGAGGTGACCAAGAACTCCTTAACAACCACTCCTTAACAACAACTCCTTAACAACAACCCCTTAACAACTCCTTAACAACAACCCCTTAACAACAACTCCTTAACAGCAACCCCTTAACAGCAACCCCTTAACAACAACCCCTTAACAACAACTCCTAAACAACAACCCCTTAACAACAACCCCTTAACAACAACCCCTTAACAACAACTCCTAAACAACAACCCCTTAACCACAACTCCTTAACAACAACTCGTTAAATTATACATTGAGTTGAGGAGATCAGGTTGGGCAAACATTTATCTGCCATTGATTGAATTGGTGGCCTTGGTCTCACATAACAAAATATAATATATAAAACAGTATATAAAACAGGACCCAGTGAGAAACCCACACCTCTCCTCCATCCTTATCTCAGGTCCCCCTGGAGGAGGTCATTATGAGACAGAGAGAGTCTTAGCTTTGTCTCACTGCAATTACCTCCATCACTAATATGTAATAATGCTGTTCAGAGACCATGGATTACCTCTGGAGGTGGAGAGAGGGAGGGAGGGAAAAGAGAAAAAATAAAAACAAGAGAGCGAGAGAATAAGAGAGACACATAGAGCTTTTTATCCAGCATCTTTACCAGGTCACTATCTCTCAGACCTTGAAGTACTTGTTTCCCTTCCTCTGCAAGGATTGCAATTTTGTGGAGCGACTGGTAACGATGCTTTGTGGGAGGTAGTTGTCGGTGTGTTCAGAGGATCCTTCATTTGATCCCAGGTTGGGTCAAGGAGAGGGATGGAAGCCAAGCTGTTACATCACGTTACACCATGGCAACGGGAGAATGATCACTTTGGTCCCAATCACAGTGTAAAGACAATTGTTTAACAAATATTTGTATCACTCTGCCATTTTTACAGAGAAGGATCCAACCAATCTATGATCTGTCTGTCTGTCAGTGGTGTCACGTGGTATCACAGGCCAAGGCAGGCAGATTGATAGTGCTAATTCTATTATATCCTGTGGTTTAAAAAACTGTCTGTCTGTCAATAGAGTCTCACAGGCCAAGGCAGGCAGCGTGATGATGCTCTGAGGCCTCCAACTGTACTGTACTGTATACTGTTGTGGTTTAAACGCTAGTACAAAAAGTAACAATATTTAGATGTTTTGTTTTATATACATAACTGAATCATTCTGTATTTTCGCATTTTCTTGTGGTTATGAAAACCAAAACGTTTCGGATCATTAAAACGATGCTGTCTTACACTTATAGCGTCTGTTATTGCATAATTAACAATATTTATTAATGATAACCCTTCGATAATACTGTAGATTCTTGAAGTGAAGGATTATAAATCAGGCAATTCTACCTGCCGTTGAAAGCAGTTCTGAATGTTGCCTTCTTTCAATTAAACATAGGCTAGTTACAGTGCCTTCTTCATCAATTAAACATAGGCTAGTTACAATGCCTTCTTCATCAATTAAACATAGGCTAGTTACAGTGTCTTCTTCATCAATTAAACATAGGCTAGTTACAATGCCTTCTTCATCAATTAAACATAGGCTAGTTACAGTGTCTTCTTCATCAATTAAACATAGGCTAGTTACAGTGTCTTCTTCATCAATTAAACATAGGCTAGTTACAGTGTCTTCTTCATCAATTAAACATAGGCTAGTTACAGTGTCTTCTTCATCAATTAAACATAGGCTAGTTACAATGCCTTCTTCATCAATTAAACATAGGCTAGTTACAGTGTCTTCTTCATCAATTAAACATAGGCTAGTTACAATGCCTTCTTCATCAATTAAACATAGGCTAGTTACAGTGTCTTCTTCATCAATTAAACATAGGCTAGTTACAATGCCTTCTTCATCAATTAAACATAGGCTAGTTACAGTGTCTTCTTCATCAATTAAACATAGGCTAGTTACAATGCCTTCTTCATCAATTAAACATAGGCTAGTTACAGTGTCTTCTTCATCAATTAAACATAGGCTAGTTACAATGCCTTCTTCATCAATTAAACATAGGCTAGTTACAATGCCTTCTTCATCAATTAAACATAGGCTAGTTACAATGCCTTCTTCATCAATTAAACATAGGCTAGTTACAGTGTCTTCTTCATCAATTAAACATAGGCTAGTTACAGTGTCTTCTTCATCAATTAAACATAGGCTAGTTACAATGCCTTCTTCATCAATTAAACATAGGCTAGTTACAGTGTCTTCTTCATCAATTAAACATAGGCTAGTTACAATGCCTTCTTCATCAATTAAACATAGGCTAGTTACAGTGTCTTCTTCATCAATTAAACATAGGCTAGTTACAATGCCTTCTTCATCAATTAAACATAGGCTAGTTACAGTGTCTTCTTCATCAATTAAACATAGGCTAGTTACAGTGTCTTCTTCATCAATTAAACATAGGCTAGTTACAGTGTCTTCTTCATCAATTAAACATAGGCTAGTTACAGTGTCTTCTTCATCAATTAAACATAGGCTAGTTACAGTGTCTTCTTCATCAATTAAACATAGGCTAGTTACAATGTCTTCTTAATCAATTAAACATAGGCTAGTTACAGTGTCTTCTTCATCAATTAAACATAGGCTAGTTACAATGTCTTCTTAATCAATTAAACATAGGCTAGTTACAGTGTCTTCTTCATCAATTAAACATAGGCTAGTTACAATGTCTTCTTAATCAATTAAACATAGGCTAGTTACAATGCCTTCTTCATCAATTAAACATAGGCTAGTTACAATGTCTTCTTAATCAATTAAACATAGGCTAGTTACAATGTCTTCTTCATCAATTAAACATAGGCTAGTTACAATGTCTTCTTAATCAATTAAACATAGGCTAGTTACAATGTCTTCTTCATCAATTAAACATAGGCTAGTTACAGTGTCTTCTTCATCAATTAAACATAGGCTAGTTACAGTGTCTTCTTCATCAATTAAACATAGGCTAGTTACAGTGTCTTCTTCATCAATTAAACATAGGCTAGTTACAGTGTCTTCTTCATCAATTAAACATAGGCTAGTTACAGTGTCTTCTTCATCAATTAAACATAGGCTAGTTACAGTGTCTTCTTCATCAATTAAACATAGGCTAGTTACAGTGTCTTCTTCATCAATTAAACATAGGCTAGTTACAGTGTCTTCTTCATCAATTAAACATAGGCTAGTTACAATGTCTTCTTAATCAATTAAACATAGGCTAGTTACAGTGTCTTCTTCATCAATTAAACATAGGCTAGTTACAATGTCTTCTTAATCAATTAAACATAGGCTAGTTACAGTGTCTTCTTCATCAATTAAACATAGGCTAGTTACAATGTCTTCTTAATCAATTAAACATAGGCTAGTTACAGTGTCTTCTTCATCAATTAAACATAGGCTAGTTACAATGTCTTCTTAATCAATTAAACATAGGCTAGTTACAGTGTCTTCTTCATCAATTAAACATAGGCTAGTTACAATGTCTTCTTCATCAATTAAACATAGGCTAGTTACAATGTCTTCTTAATCAATTAAACATAGGCTAGTTACAATGTCTTCTTAATCAATTAAACATAGGCTAGTTACAGTGTCTTCTTCATCAATTAAACATAGGCTAGTTACAATGCCTTCTTCATCAATTAAACATAGGCTAGTTACAGTGTCTTCTTCATCAATTAAACATAGGCTAGTTTCAATGTCTTCTTAATCAATTAAACATAGGCCAGTTACAGTGTCTTCTTCATCAATTAAACATAGGCTAGTTACAGTGTCTTCTTCATCAATTAAACATAGGCTAGTTACAGTGTCTTCTTCATCAATTAAACATAGGCTAGTTACAGTGTCTTCTTCATCAATTAAACATAGGCTAGTTACAGTGTCTTCTTAATCAATTAAACATAGGTTAGTTACAGTGTCTTCTTAATCAGTTAAACATAGGCTAGTTACAGTGTCTTCTTAATCAGTTAAACATAGGCTAGTTACAATGTCTTCTTAATCAATTAAACATAGGCTAGTTACAGTGTCTTCTTCATCAATTAAACATAGGCTAGTTACAGTGTCTTCTTAATCAGTTAAACATAGGCTAGTTACAATGTCTTCTTAATCAGTTAAACATAGGCTAGTTACAGTGCCTTCTTAATAAATTAAACATAGGCTAGTTACAGTGTCTTCCTTAACAATTAAACATAGGCTAGTTACAGTGTCTTCTTAATCAATTAAACATAGGCTAGTTACAGTGTCTTCCTTATCAATTAAACATAGGCTAGTTACAGTGTCTTCTTAATCAATTAAACATAGGCTAGTTACAGTCTCTTCTTAATCAATTAAACATAGGCTAGTTACAATGCCTTCCTTATCAATTAAACATAGGCTAGTTACAGTGCCTTCTTAATCAATTAAACATAGGCCAGTTACAGTTTCTTCTTTATCAATTAAACATAGGCTAGTTACAGTGCCTTCTTAATCAGTTAAACATAGGCTAGTTACAATGTCTTCTTAATCAATTAAACATAGGCTAGTTACAATGCCTTCCTTATCACTTAAATGTAAATGTTATCAATTAAACATAGGCTAGTTACAGTGTCTTCTTCATCAATTAAACATAGGCTAGTTACAGTGTCTTCTTCATCAATTAAACATAGGCTAGTTACAATGTCTTCTTAATCAATTAAACATAGGCTAGTTACAGTGTCTTCTTAATCAATTAAACATAGGCTAGTTACAGTGTCTTCTTAATCAATTAAACATAGGCTAGTTCCAGTGTCTTCTTAATCAATTAAACATAGGCTAGTTACAGTGTCTTCTTCATCAATTAAACATAGGCTAGTTACAGTGTCTTCTTAATCAATTGAACATTTGCTAGTTACAGTGTCTTCCTTATCAATTAAACATAGGCTAGTTACAGTGCCTTCTTAATCAATTAAACATAGGCTAGTTACAGTGTCTTCTTCATCAATTAAACATAGGCTAGTTACAGTGCCTTCTTAATCAATTAAACATAGGCTAGTTACAGTGTCTTCTTTATCAATTAAACATAGGCTAGTTACAGTGCCTTCTTAATCAATTAAACATAGGCTAGTTACAGTGTCTTCTTAATCAATTAAACATAGGCTAGTTACAATGCCTTCCTTATCACTTAAATGTAAATGTTATCAATTAGACATAGGCTAGTTACAGTGCCTTCTTATTCAATTAAACATAGGCTAGTTACAGTGTCTTCTTCATCAATTAAACATAGGCTAGTTACAGTGCCTTCTTAATCAATTAAACATAGGCTAGTTACAATGCCTTCCTTATCAATTAAACATAGGCTAGTTACAGTGCCTTCTTAATCAATTAAACATAGGCTAGTTACAGTGTCTTCTTCATCAATTAAACATAGGCTAGTTACAGTGCCTTCTTAATCAATTAAACATAGGCTAGTTACAGTGTCTTCTTTATCAATTAAACATAGGCTAGTTACAGTGCCTTCTTAATCAATTAAACATAGGCTAGTTACAGTGTCTTCTTAATCAATTAAACATAGGCTAGTTACAATGCCTTCCTTATCACTTAAATGTAAATGTTATCAATTAGACATAGGCTAGTTACAGTGCCTTCTTATTCAATTAAACATAGGCTAGTTACAGTGTCTTCTTCATCAATTAAACATAGGCTAGTTACAGTGCCTTCTTAATCAATTAAACATAGGCTAGTTACAATGCCTTCCTTATCAATTAAACATAGGCTAGGTACTGTGCCTTCTTAATCAATTAAACATAGGCTAGTTACAGTGTCTTCTTAATCAATTAAACATTTGCTAGTTACAGTTTCTTCCTTATCAATTAAACATAGGCCAGTTACAGTGTCTTCTTAATCAATTAAACATAGGCTAGTTCCAGTGTCTTCTTAATCAATTAAACATAGGCTAGTTACAGTGTCTTCTTAATCAGTTAAACATAGGCTAGTTACAATGCCTTCCTTATCACTTAAATGTAAATGTTATCAATTAAACATAGGCCAGTTACAGTGTCTTCTTAATCAATTAAACATAGGCTAGTTACAGTTTCTTCCTTATCAATTAAACATAGGCCAGTTACAGTGTCTTCTTAATCAATTAAACATAGGCTAGTTACAATGCCTTCCTTATCACTTAAATGTAAATGTTATCAATTAGACATAGGCTAGTTACAGTGCCTTCTTATTCAATTAAACATAGGCTAGTTACAGTGTCTTCTTCATCAATTAAACATAGGCTAGTTACAGTGCCTTCTTAATCAATTAAACATAGGCTAGTTACAGTGTCTTCTTAATCAATTAAACATAGGCTAGTTACAATGCCTTCCTTATCACTTAAATGTAAATGTTATCAATTAGACATAGGCTAGTTACAGTGCCTTCTTATTCAATTAAACATAGGCTAGTTACAGTGTCTTCTTCATCAATTAAACATAGGCTAGTTACAGTGCCTTCTTAATCAATTAAACATAGGCTAGTTACAATGCCTTCCTTATCAATTAAACATAGGCTAGGTACTGTGCCTTCTTAATCAATTAAACATAGGCTAGTTACAGTGTCTTCTTAATCAATTAAACATTTGCTAGTTACAGTTTCTTCCTTATCAATTAAACATAGGCCAGTTACAGTGTCTTCTTAATCAATTAAACATAGGCTAGTTCCAGTGTCTTCTTAATCAATTAAACATAGGCTAGTTACAGTGTCTTCTTAATCAGTTAAACATAGGCTAGTTACAATGCCTTCCTTATCACTTAAATGTAAATGTTATCAATTAAACATAGGCCAGTTACAGTGTCTTCTTAATCAATTAAACATAGGCTAGTTACAGTGTCTTCTTAATCAGTTAAACATAGGCTAGTTACAATGCCTTCCTTATCACTTAAATGTAAATGTTATCAATTAGACATAGGCTAGTTACAGTGCCTTCTTATTCAATTAAACATAGGCTAGTTACAGTGTCTTCTTCATCAATTAAACATAGGCTAGTTACAGTGCCTTCTTAATCAATTAAACATAGGCTAGTTACAATGCCTTCCTTATCAATTAAACATAGGCTAGGTACTGTGCCTTCTTAATCAATTAAACATAGGCTAGTTACAGTGTCTTCTTAATCAATTAAACATAGGCTAGTTACAGTGTCTTCTTCATCAATTAAACATAGGCTAGTTACAGTGTCTTCTTCATCAATTAAACATAGGCTAGTTACAGTGTCTTCTTCATCAATTAAACATAGGCTAGTTACAGTGTCTTCCTTATCAATTAAACATATGCTAGTTACAGTGTCTTCTTAATCAATTAGACATAGGCTAGTTACAGTGTCTTCTTAATCAGTTAAACATAGGCTAGTTACAATGCCTTCCTTATCAATTAAACATAGGCTAGTTACAGTGCCTTCTTAATCAATTAAACATAGGCTAGTTACAGTGTCTTCTTCATCAATTAAACATAGGCTAGTTACAGTGCCTTCTTAATCAATTAAACATAGGCTAGTTACAATGCCTTCCTTATCAATTAAACATAGGCTAGGTACTGTGCCTTCTTAATCAATTAAACATAGGCTAGTTACAGTGTCTTCTTAATCAATTAAACATAGGCTAGTTACAATGTCTTCTTAATCAATTAAACATAGGCTAGTTACAGTGTCTTCTTCATCAATTAAACATAGGCTAGTTACAATGTCTTCTTAATCAATTAAACATAGGCTAGTTACAGTGCCTTCTTAATCAATTAAACATAGGCTAGTTACAATGTCTTCTTAATCAATTAAACATAGGCTAGTTACAGTGTCTTCTTCATCAATTAAACATAGGCTAGTTACAATGTCTTCTTAATCAATTAAACATAGGCTAGTTACAGTGCCTTCTTAATCAATTAAACATAGGCTAGTTACAATGCCTTCCTTATCAATTAAACATAGGCTAGTTACAGTGCCTTCTTAATCAATTAAACATAGGCTAGTTACAGTGTCTTCTTAATCAATTAAACATAGGCTAGTTACAGTGTCTTCTTCATCAATTAAACATAGGCTAGTTACAGTGCCTTCTTAATCAATTAAACATAGGCTAGTTACAATGCCTTCCTTATCAATTAAACATAGGCTAGGTACTGTGCCTTCTTAATCAATTAAACATATGCTAGTTACAATGTCTTCTTAATCAATTAAACATAGGCTAGTTCCAGTGTCTTCTTCATCAATTAAACATAGGCTAGTTACAGTGTCTTCTTCATCAATTAAACATAGGCTAGTTACAGTGTCTTCCTTATCAATTAAACATATGCTAGTTACAGTGTCTTCTTCATCAATTAAACATAGGCTAGTTACAGTGTCTTCTTCATCAATTAAACATAGGCTAGTTACAGTGTCTTCTTCATCAATTAAACATAGGCTAGTTACAGTGTCTTCCTTATCAATTAAACATATGCTAGTTACAGTGTCTTCTTAATCAATTAGACATAGGCTAGTTACAGTGTCTTCTTAATCAGTTAAACATAGGCTAGTTACAATGCCTTCCTTATCAATTAAACATAGGCTAGGTACTGTGCCTTCTTAATCAATTAAACATAGGCTAGTTACAGTGTCTTCTTAATCAATTAAACATAGGCTAGTTACAGTGTCTTCTTCATCAATTAAACATAGGCTAGTTACAGTGTCTTCTTCATCAATTAAACATAGGCTAGTTACAGTGTCTTCTTCATCAATTAAACATAGGCTAGTTACAGTGTCTTCCTTATCAATTAAACATATGCTAGTTACAGTGTCTTCTTAATCAATTAGACATAGGCTAGTTACAGTGTCTTCTTAATCAGTTAAACATAGGCTAGTTACAATGCCTTCCTTATCAATTAAACATAGGCTAGTTACAGTGCCTTCTTAATCAATTAAACATAGGCTAGTTACAGTGTCTTCTTCATCAATTAGACATAGGCTAGTTACAGTGTCTTCTTAATCAGTTAAACATAGGCTAGTTACAATGTCTTCTTAATCAGTTAAACATAGGCTAGTTACAGTGCCTTCTTAATAAATTAAACATAGGCTAGTTACAGTGTCTTCCTTAACAATTAAACATAGGCTAGTTACAGTGTCTTCTTAATCAATTAAACATAGGCTAGTTACAGTGTCTTCTTTATCAATTAAACATAGGCTAGTTACAGTGCCTTCTTAATCAATTAAACATAGGCTAGTTACAGTGTCTTCTTAATCAATTAAACATAGGCTAGTTACAATGCCTTCCTTATCACTTAAATGTAAATGTTATCAATTAGACATAGGCTAGTTACAGTGCCTTCTTATTCAATTAAACATAGGCTAGTTACAGTGTCTTCTTCATCAATTAAACATAGGCTAGTTACAGTGCCTTCTTAATCAATTAAACATAGGCTAGTTACAATGCCTTCCTTATCAATTAAACATAGGCTAGGTACTGTGCCTTCTTAATCAATTAAACATAGGCTAGTTACAGTGTCTTCTTAATCAATTAAACATTTGCTAGTTACAGTTTCTTCCTTATCAATTAAACATAGGCCAGTTACAGTGTCTTCTTAATCAATTAAACATAGGCTAGTTCCAGTGTCTTCTTAATCAATTAAACATAGGCTAGTTACAGTGTCTTCTTAATCAGTTAAACATAGGCTAGTTACAATGCCTTCCTTATCACTTAAATGTAAATGTTATCAATTAAACATAGGCCAGTTACAGTGTCTTCTTCATCAATTAAACATAGGCTAGTTACAATGTCTTCTTAATCAATTAAACATAGGCTAGTTACAGTGCCTTCTTAATCAATTAAACATAGGCTAGTTACAATGCCTTCCTTATCACTTAAATGTAAATGTTATCAATTAGACATAGGCTAGTTACAGTGCCTTCTTATTCAATTAAACATAGGCTAGTTACAGTGTCTTCTTCATCAATTAAACATAGGCTAGTTACAGTGCCTTCTTAATCAATTAAACATAGGCTAGTTACAATGCCTTCCTTATCAATTAAACATAGGCTAGGTACTGTGCCTTCTTAATCAATTAAACATAGGCTAGTTACAGTGTCTTCTTAATCAATTAAACATAGGCTAGTTACAGTGTCTTCTTCATCAATTAAACATAGGCTAGTTACAGTGTCTTCTTCATCAATTAAACATAGGCTAGTTACAGTGTCTTCTTCATCAATTAAACATAGGCTAGTTACAGTGTCTTCCTTATCAATTAAACATATGCTAGTTACAGTGTCTTCTTAATCAATTAGACATAGGCTAGTTACAGTGTCTTCTTAATCAGTTAAACATAGGCTAGTTACAATGCCTTCCTTATCAATTAAACATAGGCTAGTTACAGTGCCTTCTTAATCAATTAAACATAGGCTAGTTACAGTGTCTTCTTCATCAATTAAACATAGGCTAGTTACAGTGCCTTCTTAATCAATTAAACATAGGCTAGTTACAATGCCTTCCTTATCAATTAAACATAGGCTAGGTACTGTGCCTTCTTAATCAATTAAACATAGGCTAGTTACAGTGTCTTCTTAATCAATTAAACATAGGCTAGTTACAATGTCTTCTTAATCAATTAAACATAGGCTAGTTACAGTGTCTTCTTCATCAATTAAACATAGGCTAGTTACAATGTCTTCTTAATCAATTAAACATAGGCTAGTTACAGTGCCTTCTTAATCAATTAAACATAGGCTAGTTACAATGTCTTCTTAATCAATTAAACATAGGCTAGTTACAGTGTCTTCTTCATCAATTAAACATAGGCTAGTTACAATGTCTTCTTAATCAATTAAACATAGGCTAGTTACAGTGTCTTCTTAATCAATTAAACATAGGCTAGTTACAATGCCTTCCTTATCAATTAAACATAGGCTAGTTACAGTGCCTTCTTAATCAATTAAACATAGGCTAGTTACAGTGTCTTCTTAATCAATTAAACATAGGCTAGTTACAGTGTCTTCTTCATCAATTAAACATAGGCTAGTTACAGTGCCTTCTTAATCAATTAAACATAGGCTAGTTACAATGCCTTCCTTATCAATTAAACATAGGCTAGGTACTGTGCCTTCTTAATCAATTAAACATATGCTAGTTACAATGTCTTCTTAATCAATTAAACATAGGCTAGTTACAGTGTCTTCTTCATCAATTAAACATAGGCTAGTTACAGTGTCTTCTTCATCAATTAAACATAGGCTAGTTACAGTGTCTTCCTTATCAATTAAACATATGCTAGTTACAGTGTCTTCTTCATCAATTAAACATAGGCTAGTTACAGTGTCTTCTTCATCAATTAAACATAGGCTAGTTACAGTGTCTTCTTCATCAATTAAACATAGGCTAGTTACAGTGTCTTCTTAATCAATTAAAATCAATTAGACATAGGCTAGTTACAGTGTCTTCTTAATCAGTTAAACATAGGCTAGTTACAATGCCTTCCTTATCAATTAAACATAGGCTAGTTACAGTGCCTTCTTAATCAATTAAACATAGGCTAGTTACAGTGTCTTCTTCATCAATTAAACATAGGCTAGTTACAGTGCCTTCTTAATCAATTAAACATAGGCTAGTTACAATGCCTTCCTTATCAATTAAACATAGGCTAGGTACTGTGCCTTCTTAATCAATTAAACATAGGCTAGTTACAGTGTCTTCTTAATCAATTAAACATAGGCTAGTTACAGTGTCTTCTTCATCAATTAAACATAGGCTAGTTACAGTGTCTTCTTCATCAATTAAACATAGGCTAGTTACAGTGTCTTCTTCATCAATTAAACATAGGCTAGTTACAGTGTCTTCCTTATCAATTAAACATATGCTAGTTACAGTGTCTTCTTAATCAATTAGACATAGGCTAGTTACAGTGTCTTCTTAATCAGTTAAACATAGGCTAGTTACAATGCCTTCCTTATCAATTAAACATAGGCTAGTTACAGTGCCTTCTTAATCAATTAAACATAGGCTAGTTACAGTGTCTTCTTCATCAATTAAACATAGGCTAGTTACAGTGCCTTCTTAATCAATTAAACATAGGCTAGTTACAATGCCTTCCTTATCAATTAAACATAGGCTAGGTACTGTGCCTTCTTAATCAATTAAACATAGGCTAGTTACAGTGTCTTCTTAATCAATTAAACATAGGCTAGTTACAATGTCTTCTTAATCAATTAAACATAGGCTAGTTACAGTGTCTTCTTCATCAATTAAACATAGGCTAGTTACAATGTCTTCTTAATCAATTAAACATAGGCTAGTTACAGTGCCTTCTTAATCAATTAAACATAGGCTAGTTACAATGTCTTCTTAATCAATTAAACATAGGCTAGTTACAGTGTCTTCTTCATCAATTAAACATAGGCTAGTTACAATGTCTTCTTAATCAATTAAACATAGGCTAGTTACAGTGCCTTCTTAATCAATTAAACATAGGCTAGTTACAATGCCTTCCTTATCAATTAAACATAGGCTAGTTACAGTGCCTTCTTAATCAATTAAACATAGGCTAGTTACAGTGTCTTCTTAATCAATTAAACATAGGCTAGTTACAGTGTCTTCTTCATCAATTAAACATAGGCTAGTTACAGTGCCTTCTTAATCAATTAAACATAGGCTAGTTACAATGCCTTCCTTATCAATTAAACATAGGCTAGGTACTGTGCCTTCTTAATCAATTAAACATATGCTAGTTACAATGTCTTCTTAATCAATTAAACATAGGCTAGTTCCAGTACAATTAAACATAGGCTGTTACTGTCTTCTTCAATCAATTAAACATAGGCTAGTTACAGTGTCTTCTTATCAATTAAACATAGGCTAGTTACAGTGTCTTCTTCATCAATTAAACATAGGCTAGTTACAGTGTATCAATTAAACATAGGCTAGTTACAGTGTCTTCTTCATCAATTAAACATAGGCTAGTTACAGTGTCTTCCTTATCAATTAAACATATGCTAGTTACAGTGTCTTCTTAATCAATTAGACATAGGCTAGTTACAGTGTCTTCTTAATCAGTTAAACATCAATGCCTATCAATTAAACATAGGCTAGTTACAGTGCCTTCTTAATCAATTAAACATAGGCTAGTTACAGTGTCTTCTTCATCAATTAAACATAGGCTAGTTACAGTGCCTTCTTAATCAATTAAACATAGGCTAGTTACAATGCCTTCCTTATCAATTAAACATAGGCTAGGTACTGTGCCTTCTTAATCAATTAAACATAGGCTAGTTACAGTGTCTTCTTAATCAATTAAACATAGGCTAGTTACAGTGTCTTCTTCATCAATTAAACATAGGCTAGTTACAGTGTCTTCTTCATCAATTAAACATAGGCTAGTTACAGTGTCTTCTTCATCAATTAAACATAGGCTAGTTACAGTGTCTTCCTTATCAATTAAACATATGCTAGTTACAGTGTCTTCTTAATCAATTAGACATAGGCTAGTTACAGTGTCTTCTTAATCAGTTAAACATAGGCTAGTTACAATGCCTTCCTTATCAATTAAACATAGGCTAGTTACAGTGCCTTCTTAATCAATTAAACATAGGCTAGTTACAGTGTCTTCTTCATCAATTAAACATAGGCTAGTTACAGTGCCTTCTTAATCAATTAAACATAGGCTAGTTACAATGCCTTCCTTATCAATTAAACATAGGCTAGGTACTGTGCCTTCTTAATCAATTAAACATAGGCTAGTTACAGTGTCTTCTTAATCAATTAAACATAGGCTAGTTACAATGTCTTCTTAATCAATTAAACATAGGCTAGTTACAGTGTCTTCTTCATCAATTAAACATAGGCTAGTTACAATGTCTTCTTAATCAATTAAACATAGGCTAGTTACAGTGCCTTCTTAATCAATTAAACATAGGCTAGTTACAATGTCTTCTTAATCAATTAAACATAGGCTAGTTACAGTGTCTTCTTCATCAATTAAACATAGGCTAGTTACAATGTCTTCTTAATCAATTAAACATAGGCTAGTTACAGTGCCTTCTTAATCAATTAAACATAGGCTAGTTACAATGCCTTCCTTATCAATTAAACATAGGCTAGTTACAGTGCCTTCTTAATCAATTAAACATAGGCTAGTTACAGTGTCTTCTTAATCAATTAAACATAGGCTAGTTACAGTGTCTTCTTCATCAATTAAACATAGGCTAGTTACAGTGCCTTCTTAATCAATTAAACATAGGCTAGTTACAATGCCTTCCTTATCAATTAAACATAGGCTAGGTACTGTGCCTTCTTAATCAATTAAACATATGCTAGTTACAATGTCTTCTTAATCAATTAAACATAGGCTAGTTCCAGTGTCTTCTTCATCAATTAAATATAGGCTAGTTACAGTGTCTTCTTCATCAATTAAACATAGGCTAGTTACAGTGTCTTCCTTATCAATTAAACATATGCTAGTTACAGTGTCTTCTTCATCAATTAAACATAGGCTAGTTACAGTGTCTTCTTCATCAATTAAACATAGGCTAGTTACAGTGTCTTCTTCATCAATTAAACATAGGCTAGTTACAGTGTCTTCCTTATCAATTAAACATATGCTAGTTACAGTGTCTTCTTAATCAATTAGACATAGGCTAGTTACAGTGTCTTCTTAATCAGTTAAACATAGGCTAGTTACAATGCCTTCCTTATCAATTAAACATAGGCTAGTTACAGTGCCTTCTTAATCAATTAAACATAGGCTAGTTACAGTGTCTTCTTCATCAATTAAACATAGGCTAGTTACAGTGCCTTCTTAATCAATTAAACATAGGCTAGTTACAATGCCTTCCTTATCAATTAAACATAGGCTAGGTACTGTGCCTTCTTAATCAATTAAACATAGGCTAGTTACAGTGTCTTCTTAATCAATTAAACATAGGCTAGTTACAATGTCTTCTTAATCAATTAAACATAGGCTAGTTACAGTGTCTTCTTCATCAATTAAACATAGGCTAGTTACAATGTCTTCTTAATCAATTAAACATAGGCTAGTTACAGTGCCTTCTTAATCAATTAAACATAGGCTAGTTACAATGTCTTCTTAATCAATTAAACATAGGCTAGTTACAGTGTCTTCTTCATCAATTAAACATAGGCTAGTTACAATGTCTTCTTAATCAATTAAACATAGGCTAGTTACAGTGCCTTCTTAATCAATTAAACATAGGCTAGTTACAATGCCTTCCTTATCAATTAAACATAGGCTAGTTACAGTGCCTTCTTAATCAATTAAACATAGGCTAGTTACAGTGTCTTCTTAATCAATTAAACATAGGCTAGTTACAGTGTCTTCTTCATCAATTAAACATAGGCTAGTTACAGTGCCTTCTTAATCAATTAAACATAGGCTAGTTACAATGCCTTCCTTATCAATTAAACATAGGCTAGGTACTGTGCCTTCTTAATCAATTAAACATATGCTAGTTACAATGTCTTCTTAATCAATTAAACATAGGCTAGTTCCAGTGTCTTCTTCATCAATTAAACATAGGCTAGTTACAGTGTCTTCTTCATCAATTAAACATAGGCTAGTTACAGTGTCTTCTTCATCAATTAAACATTTGCTAGTTACAGTTTCTTCCTTATCAATTAAACATAGGCCAGTTACAGTGTCTTCTTAATCAATTAAACATAGGCTAGTTACAGTGTCTTCTTAATCAATTAAACATAGGCTAGTTCCAGTGTCTTCTTAATCAATTAAACATAGGCTAGTTACAGTGTCTTCTTAATCAGTTAAACATAGGCTAGTTACAATGCCTTCCTTATCAATTAAACATAGGCTAGGTACTGTGCCTTCTTAATCAATTACACATAGGCTAGTTACAGTGCCTTCTTAATCAATTAAACATAGGCTAGTTACAGTGCCTTCTTAATCAATTAAACATAGGCTAGTTACAGTGCCTTCTTAATAAATTAAACATAGGCCAGTTACAGTGTCTTCTTCATCAATTAAACATAGGCTAGTTACAGTGTCTTCTTAATCAATTAAACATAGGCTAGTTACAGTGTCTTCCTTATCAATTAAACATAGGCTAGTTACAGTGTCTTCTTCATCAATTAAACATAGGCTAGTTACAATGCCTTCTTAATCAATTAAACATAGGCTAGTTACAATGCCTTCCTTATCAATTAAACATAGGCTAGGTACTGTGCCTTCTTAATCAATTAAACATAGGCTAGTTACAGTGTCTTCTTAATCAATTAAACATAGGCTAGTTACAATGTCTTCTTAATCAATTAAACATAGGCTAGTTACAGTGTCTTCTTAATCAATTAAACATAGGCTAGTTACAGTGTCTTCTTAATCAATTAAACATAGGCTAGTTACAATGTCTTCTTAATCAATTAAACATAGGCTAGTTACAGTGTCTTCTTCATCAATTAAACATAGGCTAGTTACAATGTCTTCTTAATCAATTAAACATAGGCTAGTTACAGTGTCTTCTTAATCAATTAAACATAGGCTAGTTACAATGTCTTCTTAATCAATTAAACATAGGCTCGTTACAGTGTCTTCTTCATCAATTAAACATAGGCTAGTTACAATGTCTTCTTAATCAATTACACATAGGCTAGTTACAGTGTCTTCTTAATCAATTAAACATAGGCTAGTTACAGTGTCTTCTTCATCAATTAAACATAGGCTAGTTACAGTGTCTTCTTCATCAATTAAGCATAGGCTAGTTACAGTGTCTTCTTCATCAATTAAACATAGGCTAGTTACAATGTCTTCTTCATCAATTAAACATAGGCTAGTTCCAGTGTCTTCTTAATCAATTAAACATAGGCTAGTTCCAGTGTCTTCTTAATCAATTAAACATAGGCTAGTTACAGTGTCTTCTTAATCAGTTAAACATAGGCTAGTTACAATGCCTTCCTTATCAATTAAACATAGGCTAGGTACTGTGCCTTCTTAATCAATTACACATAGGCTAGTTACAGTGCCTTCTTAATCAATTAAACATAGGCTAGTTACAGTGCCTTCTTAATCAATTAAACATAGGCTAGTTACAGTGCCTTCTTAATACATTAAACATAGGCCAGTTACAGTGTCTTCTTCATCAATTAAACATAGGCTAGTTACAGTGTCTTCTTAATCAATTAAACATAGGCTAGTTACAGTGTCTTCCTTATCAATTAAACATAGGCTAGTTACAGTGTCTTCTTCATCAATTAAACATAGGCTAGTTACAATGCCTTCTTAATCAATTAAACATAGGCTAGTTACAATGCCTTCCTTATCAATTAAACATAGGCTAGGTACTGTGCCTTCTTAATCAATTAAACATAGGCTAGTTACAGTGTCTTCTTAATCAATTAAACATAGGCTAGTTACAATGTCTTCTTAATCAATTAAACATAGGCTAGTTACAGTGTCTTCTTAATCAATTAAACATAGGCTAGTTACAATGTCTTCTTCATCAATTAAACATAGGCTAGTTACAGTGTCTTCTTCATCAATTAAACATAGGCTAGTTACAGTGCCTTCTTAATCAATTAAACATAGGCTAGTTACAGTGTCTTCTTCATCAATTAAAGATAGGCTAGTTACAGTGTCTTCTTAATCAATTAAACATAGGCTAGTTACAGTGTCTTCTTAATCAATTAAACATAGGCTAGTTACAATGTCTTCTTAATCAATTAAACATAGGCTAGTTACAGTGTCTTCTTCATCAATTAAACATAGGCTAGTTACAATGTCTTCTTAATCAATTAAACATAGGCTAGTTACAGTGTCTTCTTAATCAATTAAACATAGGCTAGTTACAATGTCTTCTTAATCAATTAAACATAGGCTAGTTACAGTGTCTTCTTCATCAATTAAACATAGGCTAGTTACAATGTCTTCTTAATCAATTACACATAGGCTAGTTACAGTGTCTTCTTAATCAATTAAACATAGGCTAGTTACAGTGTCTTCTTCATCAATTAAACATAGGCTAGTTACAGTGTCTTCTTAATCAATTAAACATAGGCTAGTTACAGTGTCTTCCTTATCAATTAAACATAGGCTAGTTACAGTGTCTTCTTCATCAATTAAACATAGGCTAGTTACAATGCCTTCTTAATCAATTAAACATAGGCTAGTTACAATGCCTTCCTTATCAATTAAACATAGGCTAGGTACTGTGCCTTCTAATCAATTAAACATAGGCTAGTTACAGTGTCTTCTTAATCAATTAAACATAGGCTAGTTACAATGTCTTCTTAATCAATTAAACATAGGCTAGTTACAGTGTCTTCTTAATCAATTAAACATAGGCTAGTTACAATGTCTTCTTCATCAATTAAACATAGGCTAGTTACAGTGTTTTCTTCATCAATTAAACATAGGCTAGTTACAGTGCCTTCTTAATCAATTAAACATAGGCTAGTTACAGTGTCTTCTTCATCAATTAAAGATAGGCTAGTTACAGTGTCTTCTTAATCAATTAAACATAGGCTAGTTACAGTGTCTTCTTAATCAATTAAACATAGGCTAGTTACAATGTCTTCTTAATCAATTAAACATAGGCTAGTTACAGTGTCTTCTTCATCAATTAAACATAGGCTAGTTACAATGTCTTCTTAATCAATTAAACATAGGCTAGTTACAGTGTCTTCTTAATCAATTAAACATAGGCTAGTTACAATGTCTTCTTAATCAATTAAACATAGGCTAGTTACAGTGTCTTCTTCATCAATTAAACATAGGCTAGTTACAATGTCTTCTTAATCAATTACACATAGGCTAGTTACAGTGTCTTCTTAATCAATTAAACATAGGCTAGTTACAGTGTCTTCTTCATCAATTAAACATAGGCTAGTTACAGTGTCTTCTTCATCAATTAAACATAGGCTAGTTACAGTGTCTTCTTCATCAATTAAACATAGGCTAGTTACAATGTCTTCTTCATCAATTAAACATAGGCTAGTTACAGTGTCTTCTTCATCAATTAAACATAGGCTAGTTACAGTGCCTTCTTAATCAATTAAACATAGGCTAGTTACAGTGTCTTCTTCATCAATTAAACATAGGCTAGTTACAATGTCTTCTTAATCAATTAAACATAGGCTAGTTACAGTGTCTTCTTCATCAATTAAACATAGGCTAGTTACAATGTCTTCTTCATCAATTAAACATAGGCTAGTTACAGTGTCTTCTTCATCAATTAAACATAGGCTAGTTACAGTGCCTTCTTAATCAATTAAACATAGGCTAGTTACAATGCCTTCCTTATCAATTAAACATAGGCTAGGTACTGTGCCTTCTTAATCAATTAAACATAGGCTAGTTACAGTTTCTTCCTTATCAATTAAACATAGGCCAGTTACAGTGTCTTCTTAATCAATTAAACATAGGCTAGTTACAGTGTCTTCTTAATCAATTAAACATAGGCTAGTTCCAGTGTCTTCTTAATCAATTAAACATAGGCTAGTTACAGTGTCTTCTTAATCAATTAAACATAGGCTAGTTCCAGTGTCTTCTTAATCAGTTAAACATAGGCTAGTTACAATGCCTTCCTTATTACTTAAATGTAAATGTTATCAATTAAACATAGGCTAGTTACAGTGTTTTCTTCATCAATTAAACATAGGCTAGTTACAGTGCCTTCTTAATCAATTAAACATAGGCTAGTTACAATGCCTTCCTTATCAATTAAACATAGGCTAGGTACTGTGCCTTCTTAATCAATTAAACATAGGCTAGTTACAGTGTCTTCTTAATCAGTTAAACATAGGCTAGTTACAATGCCTTCCTTATCACTTAAATGTAAATGTTATCAATTAAACATAGGCTAGTTCCAGTGTCTTCTTAATCAATTAAACATAGGCTAGTTCCAGTGTCTTCTTAATCAATTAAACATAGGCTAGTTACAGTGTCTTCTTAATCAATTACACATAGGCTAGTTACAGTGTCTTCTTCATCAATTAAACATAGGCTAGTTACAGTGTCTTCTTAATCAATTAAACATAGGCTAGTTACAGTGTCTTCCTTATCAATTAAACATACGCTAGTTACAGTGTCTTCTTCATCAATTAAACATAGGCTAGTTACAATGTCTTCTTAATCAATTAAACATAGGCTAGGTACTGTGCCTTCTTAATCAATTAAACATAGGCTAGTTACAGTGTCTTCTTCATCAATTAAACATAGGCTAGTTACAGTGTCTTCTTATTCAATTAAACATAGGTTAGTTACAGTGTCTTCTTAATCAGTTAAACATAGGCTAGTTACAATGCCTTCCTTATCAATTAAACATAGGCTAGTTACAGTGTCTTCTTAATCAGTTAAACATAGGCTAGTTACAATGCCTTCCTTATCACTTAAATGTAAATGTTATCAATTAAACATAGGCTAGTTCCAGTGTCTTCTTAATCAATTAAACATAGGCTAGTTACAGTGTCTTCTTAATCAGTTAAACATAGGCTAGTTACAATGCCTTCCTTATCAATTAAACATAGGCTAGGTACTGTGCCTTCTTAATCAATTACACATATGCTAGTTACAGTGCCTTCTTAATCAATTAAACATAGGCTAGTTACAGTGCCTTCTTAATCAATTAAACATAGGCTAGTTACAGTGCCTTCTTAATCAATTAAACATTTAAGTCATTTACATTTACATTTAAGCCATTTAGCAGACGCTCTTATCCAGAGCGACTTACAAATTGGTGCATTCACCTTGTGACATCCAGTGGAACAGTCACTTTATAATAGTGCATCTAAAACTTAAGGGGGGTGAGAGGGATTACTTATCCTATCATAGGTATTCCTTAAAGAGGTGGGGTTTCAGGTGTCTCCGGAAGGTGGTGATTGACTCCGCTGTCCTGGCGTCGTGAGGGAGTTTGTTCCACCATTGGGGGGCCAGGGCAGCGAACAGTTTTGACTGGGCAGAGCGGGAGCTGTACTTCCTCAGTGGTAGGGAGGCGAGCAGGCCAGAGGTGGATGAACGCAGTGCCCTTGTTTGGGTGTAGGGCCTGATCAGAGCCTGAGGTACTGAGGTGCCGTTCCCCTCACAGCTCCGTAGGCAAGCACCATGGTCTTGTAGCGGATGCGAGCTTCAACTGGAAGCCAGTGGAGAGAACGGAGGAGCGGGGTGACGTGAGAGAACTTGGGAAGGTTGAACAACAGACGGGCTGGGGCGTTCTGGATGAGTTGAAGGGGTTTAATGGCACAGGCAGGGAGCCCAGCCAACAGCGAGTTGCAGTAATCCAGACGGGAGATGACAAGTGCCTGGATTAGGACCTGCGCCGCTTCCTGTGTGAGGCAGGGTCGTACTCTGCGGATGTTGTAGAGCATGAACCTACAGGAACGGGCCACCTCCTTGATGTTGGTTGAGAACGACAGGGTGTTGTCCAGGATCACGCCAAGGTTCTTGGCGCTCTGGGAGGAGGACACAATGGAGTTGTCAACCGTGATGGCGAGATCATGGAACGGGCAGTCCTTCCCCGGGAGGAAGAGCAGCTCTGTCTTGCCGAGGTTCAGCTTGAGGTGGTGATCCGTCATCCACACTGATATGTCTTCCAGACATGCAGAGATGCGATTCGCCACCTGGTCATCAGAAGGGGGAAAGGAGAAGATTAATTGTGTGTCGTCTGCATAGCAATGATAAGAGAGACCATGTGAGGTTATGACAGAGCCAAGTGACTTGGTGTATAGCGAGAATAGGATAGGGCCAAGAACAGAGCCCTGGGGGACACCAGTGGTGAGAGCGCGTGGTGAGGAGACAGATTCTCGCCACGCCACCTGGTAGGAGCGACCTGTCAGGTAGGACGCAACTAGCGTGGGCCGCGCCGGAGATGCCCAACTCGGAGAGGGTGGAGAGGAGGATCTGATGGTTCACAGTATCGAAGGCAGCCGATAGATCTAGAAGGATGAGAGCAGAGGAGAGAGAGTTAGCTTTAGCAGTGCGGAGCGCCTCCGTGATACAGAGGAGAGCAGTCTCAGTTGAATGACTAGTCTTGAAACCTGACTGATTTGGATCAAGAAGGTCATTCAGAGAGAGATAGCGGGAGAGCTGGCCAAGGACGGCACGTTCAAGAGTTTTGGAGAGAAAAGAAAGAAGGATACTGGTCTGTAATTGCTGACATCGGAGGGATCGAGTGTAGGTTTTTTCAGAAGGGGTGCAACTCTCGCTCTCTTTGAAGACGGAAGGGACGAGCGCCAGCGGTCAGGGATGAGTTGATGAGCGAGGTGAGGTAAGGGAGAAGGTCTCCGGAAATGGTCTGGAGAAGAGAGGAGGGGATAGGGTCAAGCGGGCAGGTTGTTGGGCGGCCGTCACAAGACGCGAGATTTCATCTGGAGAGAGAGGGGAGAAAGAGGTCAGAGCACAGGGTAGGGCAGTGTGAGCAGAACCCGAAGGTGTCGTTTGACTTAGCAAACGAGGATCGGATGTCGTCGACCTTCTTTTCAAAATGGTTGACGAAGTCATCTGCAGAGAGGGAGGAGGGGGAGGAGGATTCAGGAGGAGGAGAAGGTGGCAAAGAGCTTCCTAGGTTAGAGGCAGATGCTTGGAATTTAGCGTGGTAGAAAGTGGCTTAGCAGCAGAGACAGAGGAGGAAATGTAGAGAGGAGGGAGTGAAAGGATGCCAGGTCCGCAGGGAGGCGAGTTTCCTCCATTTCCGCTGGCTGCCCGGGAGCCCTGTTCTGTGAGCTCGCAATGAGTCATCGAGCCACGGAGCGGGAGGGGAGGACCGAGCCGGCCTGGAGGATAGGGGACATAGAGAGTCAAGGGATGCAGAGAGGGAGGAGAGGAGGGTTGAGGAGGCAGAATCAGGAGATAGGTGGGAGAAGGTTTGAGCGGAGGGAAGAGATGATAGGATGGAAGAGGAGAGAGTAGCGGGGAGAGAGAGCGAAGGTTGGGACGGCGCGATACCATCCGAGTAGGGGCAGTGTGGGAGGTGTTGGATGAGAGCGAGAGGGAAAAGGATACAAAGGTAGTGGTCGGAGACTTGGAGGGGAGTTGCAATGAGGTTAGTGGAAGAACAGCATCTAGTAAAGATGAGGTCGAGCGTATTGCCTGCCTTGTGAGTAGGGGGAAGGGGTGAGAGGGTGAGGTCAAAAGAGGAGAGGAGTGGAAAGAAGGAGGCAGAGAGGAAAGAGTCAAAGGTAGACGTGGGGAGGTTAAAGTCGCCCAGAACTGTGAGAGGTGAGCCGTCCTCAGGAAAGGAGCTTATCAAGGCATCAAGCTCATTGATGAACTCTCCGAGGGAACCTGGAGGGCGATAAATGATAAGGATGTTAAGCTTGAAAGGGCTAGTAGCTGTGACAGCATGGAATTCAAAGGAGGCGATAGACAGATGGGTAAGGGGAGAAAGAGAGAATGACCACTTGGGAGAGATGAGGGGATCCGGTGCCACCACCCCGCTGACCAGAAGCTCTCGGGGTGTGCGAGAACACGTGGGCGGACGAAGAGAGAGCAGTAGGAGTAGCAGTGTTGTCTGTGGTGATCCATGTTTCCGTCAGTGCCAAGAAGTCGAGGGACTGGAGGGAGGCATAGGCTGAGATGAACTCTGCCTTGTTGACCGCAGATTGGCAGTTCCAGAGGCTACCGGAGACCTGAACTCCACGTGGGTCGTGCGCGCTGGGACCACCAGAGTAGGGGTGGCCGCGGCCACGCGGTGTGGGAGCGTTGTATGGTCTGTGCAGAGAGGAGAGAACAGGGATAAACAGACACATAGTTGACAGGCTACAGAAGAGGCTACGCTAATGCAAAGGAGATTGAATGACAAGTGGACTACACGTCTCGAATGTTCAGAAAGTTAAGCTACGTAGCAAGAATCTTATTGACTAAAATGATTAAAATGATACAGTACTGCTGAAGTAGGCATGCTGGCAGTGGGTGCGTTGTTGACACTACACTAATCAAGTCGTTCCGTTGAGTGTAATAGTTTCTGCAGTGTTGCTATTCGGGGGCTAGCTGGCTAGCTAGCAGTGTTGTTTACGTTACGTTGCGTTAAAAGAACGACAATAGCTGGCTAGCGAACCTAGAAAATCGCTCTAGACTACACAATTATCTTTGATACAAAGACGGCTATGTAGCTAGCTATGTAACTAGCTACGATCAAACAAATCAAACCGTTGTACTGTAATGAAGTGAAAATGTGATACTACCTGTGAATGCGACCGGTTGTTGAGTGCGGAAGTTCTATTCAGTAGACGTTGGCTAGCGTTGGCTAGCTAGCAGAGTCACCTACGTTAAGGACGACAAATAGCTGGCTAGCTAACCTCGGTAAATTAAGATAATCACTCTAAGACTACACACTCTAAAACCTAAACAACACAATTATCTTGGATACGATGATACGAAGACAGCAAAGACAGCTATGTAGCACGCTAACACTACACTAATCAAGTCGTTCAGTTGAGTGTAATAGTTTCTCCAGTGCAGCTAATCAGTGACGTTAGCTAGCTGGCTAGTGAAGACTACGTTAGGACGGCGAAATACGATAATTACGCAATTACGCAATCATCTTTGATACAAAGACGGCTATGTAGCTAGCTGAGAAGAAATTGCTAAGATTAGACAAATCAAACCGTTGTGCTATAATGAAATATAATGAAAAAGTTATACCACCCGCTGGAGCGAAGTGCAGATGCGACCACTCGCTCCAACCGAACCCCACTCTGTAAACATAGGCTAGTTACAGTGTCTTCATTATCAATTAAACATACGCTAGTTACAGTGTCTTCTTAATCAATTAGACATAGGCTAGTTACAGTGCCTTCTTAATCAATTAAACATAGGCTAGTTACAGTGCCTTCTTAATCAATTAAACATAGGCTAGTTACAGTGCCTTCTTAATAAATTAAACATAGGCTCGTTACAGTGTCTTCCTTAACAATTAAACATAGGCTAGTTACAGTGTCTTCTTAATCAATTAAACATAGGCTAGTTACAGTGCCTTCTTAATCAATTAAACATCGGCTAGTTACAGTGTCTTCTTAATCAATTAAACATAGGCTAGTTACAGTGTCTTCTTAATCAATTAAACATAGGCTAGTTACAGTGTCTTCTTAATCAATTGAACATTTGCTAGTTACAGTGTCTTCCTTATCAATTAAACATAGGCTAGTTACAGTGTCTTCTTCAACAATTAAACATAGGCTAGTTACAGTCTCTTCTTAATCAATTAAACATAGGCTAGTTACAATGCCTTCCTTATCAATTAAACATAGGCTAGTTACAGTGTCTTCCTTATCAATTAAACATAGGCCAGTTACAGTGTCTTCTTAATCAATTAAACATAGGCTAGTTACAGTGTCTTCTTAATCAGTTAAACATAGGCTAGTTACAATGCCTTCCTTATCACTTAAATGTAAATGTTATCAATTAAACATAGGCTAGTTACAGTGTCTTCTTCATCAATTAAACATAGGCTAGTTACAATGTCTTCTTAATCAATTAAACATAGGCTAGTTACAGTGTCTTCTTCATCAATTAAACATAGGCTAGTTACAATGTCTTCTTAATCAATTACACATAGGCTAGTTACAGTGTCTTCTTAATCAATTAAACATAGGCTAGTTACAGTGTCATCTTCATCAATTAAACATAGGCTAGTTACAATGTCTTCTTAATCAATTAAACATAGGCTAGTTACAATGTCTTCTTCATCAATTAAACATAGGCTAGTTACAATGTCTTCTTAATCAATTACACATAGGCTAGTTACAGTGTCTTCTTAATCAATTAAACATAGGCTAGTTACAGTGTCATCTTCATCAATTAAACATAGGCTAGTTACAATGTCTTCTTAATCAATTAAACATAGGCTAGTTACAGTGTCTTCTTCATCAATTAAACATAGGCTAGTTACAATGTCTTCTTAATCAATTAAACATAGGCTAGTTACAGTGTCTTCTTCATCAATTAAACATAGGCTAGTTACAATGTCTTCTTAATCAATTAAACATAGGCTAGTTACAGTGTCTTTAATCAATTAAACATAGGCTAGTTACAGTGTCTTCTTCATCAATTAAACATAGGCTAGTTACAATGTCTTCTTAATCAATTAAACATAGGCTAGTTACAGTGTCTTCTTAATCAATTAAACATAGGCTAGTTACAGTGTCTTCTTCATCAATTAAACATAGGCTAGTTACAATGTCTTCTTAATCAATTAAACATAGGCTAGTTACAATGCCTTCCTTATCAATTAAACATAGGCTAGGTACTGTGCCTTCTTAATCAATTAAACATAGGCTAGTTACAGTGTCTTCTTAATCAATTAAACATAGGCTAGTTACAGTGTCTTCTTCATCAATTAAACATAGGCTAGTTACAATGTCTTCTTAATCAATTACACATAGGCTAGTTACAGTGTCTTCTTAATCAATTAAACATAGGCTAGTTACAGTGTCTTCTTCATCAATTAAACATAGGCTAGTTACAATGTCTTCTTAATCAATTAAACATAGGCTAGTTACAGTGTCTTCTTAATCAATTAAACATAGGCTAGTTACAGTGTCTTCTTAATCAGTTAAACATAGGCTAGTTACAGTGTCTTCTTAATCAATTAAACATAGGCTAGTTACAATGCCTTCCTTATCAATTAAACATAGGCTAGTTACTGTGCCTTCTTAATCAATTAAACATAGGCTAGTTACAGTGTCTTCTTTAATCAATTAAACATATTAGACATGTTAAGAATTTAATTGAAAATGTATTACAGAAATATCTTATTTACATACTGTAAGCATTCACACCCCTGAGTCAAAACTTTGTAGATGCACCTTTGGCGATTAGAGATTACAGCTGTGAGTCTTTCTGGGTAAGTCTAAGAGCTTTCCACACCAGGATTGTAAAATATTTGTCTATTATTATTTTCACAATTATTCAAGCTCCGTCACATTGGTTGTTCATCATTGCTAGACAACAATTTTCATGTCTTGCCATAGATTTTCAAACATATTTAAGTCAAAACTGTAATTTCTCCACTCAGGAACGACTCCAGTTTTCCAGTGTGATGTCATGTTCATAACGGTGCTCTCTCTCCCCAAACAATAGCATGGTATTATTTCACTGTAATAGCTACAGTAAATTGGACAGTACAGTTAGATTAACAAGAATTTAAGCTTTCTGCCAATATCAGATATGTCAATGTCCTGCAAAATCTTCTTGCAAAAATGCATAAAAACGTGGTTTTGTTTTGTCCTTATGAAGTGTTGTGTATAGATTGATGAGGAGAAAATTAAGGGGTCTGATTACTTTCCGAATGCACTGAGAAGAGCATGAATGCACTGAGAAGAGCATGAATGCACTGAGAAGAGCATGTACAGTATCCATATTATTCTGTCAGTAGTGTCCCGCCCTGGCCATAGAGAGGCTTTTTATTCTCTATTTTGGTTAGGCCAGGGTGTGACTAGGGGGCGCATTCTATGTCCTTTTTTCTATGCGTTTTATTTTTATGTCTTGTTTTGTATGGTTCTCAATCAGGGACAGCTGTCTATCATTGTCTCTGATTGAGAACCATACCTGTTTTGTGGGAAGGTAATTTTGACTTTGTTCAAGGCACATAGCAAAAAAGCTTCACGGGTTGGTTTTGGTCTTGTTTTTGTCGGCGGCATTTTTTAAATAAAGAAAATGTACGCTTACCATGATGCACCTTGGTCCAGTCCTTCAGCCAGCCGTGGACAAGTAGACTACAGGGGGATGGATGGTATCTATATTATGTCAGTAGCTCATAGGGGGGCATGGGTGGTATTATATTATGTCAGTAGACAACAGGGGAATGGATGGTATCTATATTATTATGATAGTAGACTACAGGGGAATGGATGGTATCTATATTATTATGTTAGTAGACTACAGGGGAATGGATGGTATCTATATTATTATGTCAGTAGACTACAGGGGGAATGGATGGTATCTATATTATTATGTTAGTAGACTACAGGGGAATGGATGGTATCTATATTATTATGTTAGTAGACTACAGGGGAATGGATGGTATCTATATTATTATGTTAGTAGACTACAGGGGGAATGGATGGTATCTATATTATTATGTTAGTAGACTACAGGGAAATGGATGGTATCTATATTATTATGTCAGTAGACTACAGGGGAATGGATGGTATCTATATTATGTTATTATTATGTTAGTAGACTACAGGGGGAATGATGGTATCTATATTATGTTAGTAGACTACAGGGGAATGGATGGTATCTATATTATTTTGTCAGTAGACTACAGGGGAATGGATGGTATCTATATTATGTCAGTAGACTACAGGGAATGGATGGTATCTATATTATGTTAGTAGACTACAGGGGAATGGATGGTATCTATATTATGTCAGTAGACTACAGGGAATGGATGGTATCTATATTATTATGTCAGTAGATGGATACTATATTATTATGTTAGGGCATGGATGGTATCTATATTATGTCAGTAGACTACAGGATGGAATGGATGGTATCTATATTATGTCAGTAGACTACAGGGGAATGGATGGATAGATGTATCTATATTTTGTCAGTAGACTACAGGGGAATGGATGGTATCTATATTATGTCAGTAGACTACAGGGAATGGATGGTATCTATATTATGTTAGTAGACTACTATGGTATCTATTATGTCAGTAGACTACAGGGGAATGGATGGTATCTATATTATTATGTTAGTAGACTACAGGGAATGGATGGTATCTATATTATTATGTCAGTAGACTACAGGGGAATCGATGGTATCTATACTATGTTAGTAGACTACAGGGGAATGGATGGTATCTATATTATTATGTCAGTAGACTACAGGGAATGGATGGTATCTATATTATTATGTCAGTAGACAACAGGGGAATGGATGGTATCTATATTATTATATTGGTAGACTACAGGGGAATGGATGGTATCTATATTATTTTGTCAGTAGACTGGGGGATGGATGGTATCTATATTATTATGTTAGTAGACTACAGGGGAATGGATGGTATCTATATTATTATGTTAGTAGACTACAGGGAATGGATGGTATCTATACTATGTTAGTAGACTACAGGGGAATGGATGGTATCTATATTATTATGTTAGTAGACTTGGATGGTATCTATATAATTATGTCAGTAGACTACAGGGAATGGATGGTATCTATATTATTATGTTAGTAGACTACAGGGGGAATGGATGGTATCTATATTATTTTGTCAGTAGACTACAGGGGGCATGGATGGTATCTATATTATGTCAGTAGACTACAGGGGAATGGATGGTATCTATATTATGTTAGTAGACTACAGGGAATGGATGGTATCTATAGATGTTATAGACTACAGGGAATGGATGGTATCTATATTATGTTGGTAGACTGTGGATGGTATCAGGGAATGGATGGTATCTATATTATGTTAGTAGACTACAGGGGAATGGATGGTATCTATATTATTATGTCAGTAGACTACAGGGGGCATGGATGGTATCTATATTATTAGTAGACTTAGTAGACTATATTATGGGAATGGATGGTATCTATATAATTATGTTAGTAGACTACAGGGGAATGGATGGTATCTATATTATTATGTTAGTAGACTACAGGG
>NW_025748005.1:37500-42093 GCF_021184085.1 Oncorhynchus gorbuscha | reverse complement strand
TGGGACACATGGGTTAGGGCACATGGGTTAGGACACATGGGGTTGGGACACATGGGTTAGGGCACATGGGTTAGGACACATGGGTTGGGACACTTGGGTTAGGACACATGGGTTAGGACACATGGGTTGGGACACATGGGTTGGGACACTTGGGTTAGGACACATGGGTTAGGACACATGGGTTAGGACACATGGGTTGGGACACTTGGGTTAGGACACTTGGGTTAGGACACATGGGTTAGGACACATGGGTTAGGACACATGGGTTGGGACACTTGGGTTAGTGTTAGGACACATGGGTTAGGACACATGGGTTAGGGAGGACACATGGGTTAGGACACATGGGTTGGGACACATGGGTTAGGGTTAGGACACATGGTTAGGACACATGGGTTGGGACACTTGGGTTAGGACACATGGGTTAGGACACATGGGTTGGGACACATGGGTTATGGGTTGGGACACTTGGGTTAGGACACATGGGTTAGGACACATGGGTTAGGACACATGGGTTGGGACACTTGGGTTAGTGGGTTAGGACACTTGGGTTAGGACACATGGGTTAGGACACATGGGTTAGGACACATGGGTTGGGACACTAGACATGGGTTAGGACACATGGGTGTTAGGACACATGGGTTAGGACACATGGGTTAGGACACATGGGGTTGGGACACTTGGGTTAGGACACATGGGTTGTTGGGGACACTTAGGGGTTAGGACACATGGGTTAGGACACATGGGTTAGGACACATGGGTTAGGACACATGGGTTGGGACACTTGGGTTAGGACACTTGGGTTAGGACACATGGGTTAGGACACATGGGTTAGGACACATGGGTTGGGACACTTGGGTTAGTGTTAGGACACATGGGTTAGGACACATGGGTTAGGACACATGGGTTAGGACACATGGGTTGGGACACTTGGGTTAGGACACATGGGTTGGGACACTTGGGTTAGGACACATGGGTTAGGACACATGGGTTGGGACACATGGGTTGGGACACTTGGGTTAGGACACATGGGTTAGGACACATGGGTTAGGACACATGGGTTAGGACACATGGGTTGGGACACTTGGGTTAGGACACTTGGGTTAGGACACATGGGTTAGGACACATGGGTTAGGACACATGGGTTGGGACACTTGGGTTAGTGTTAGGACACATGGGTTAGGACACATGGGTTAGGACACATGGGTTAGGACACATGGGTTGGGACACTTGGGTTAGGACACATGGGTTAGGACACATGGGTTAGGACACATGGGTTAGGACACATGGGTTGGGACACTGGGTTAGGTTAGGACACTTGGGTTAGGACACATGGGTTAGGACACATGGGTTAGGACACATGGGTTGGGACACTTGGGTTAGTGTTAGGACACATGGGTTAGGACACATGGGTTAGGACACATGGGTTAGGACACATGGGTTGGGACACTTGGGTTAGGACACATGGGTTGGGACACTTGGGTTAGGACACATGGGTTAGGACACATGGGTTGGGACACATGGGTTGGGACACTTGGGTTAGGACACATGGGTTAGGACACATGGGTTAGGACACATGGGTTGGGACACTTGGGTTTGGGTTGGGACACTTGGGTTAGGACACTTGGGTTAGGACACATGGGTTAGGACACATGGGTTAGGACACATGGGTTGGGACACTTGGGTTAGTGTTAGGACACATGGGTTAGGACACATGGGTTAGGACACATGGGTTAGGACACATGGGTTGGGACACTTGGGTTAGGACACATGGGTTAGGACACATGGGTTAGGACACATGGGTTAGGACACATGGGTTGGGACACTTGGGTTAGGACACTTGGGTTAGGACACATGGGTTAGGACACATGGGTTAGGACACATGGGTTGGGACACTTGGGTTAGTGTTAGGACACATGGGTTAGGACACATGGGTTAGGACACATGGGTTGGGACACTTGGGTTAGGACACATGGGTTGGGACACTTGGGTTAGGACACATGGGTTAGGACACATGGGTTGGGACACATGGGTTGGGACACTTGGGTTAGGACACATGGGTTAGGACACATGGGTTAGGACACATGGGTTAGGACACATGGGTTGGGACACTTGGGTTAGGACACTAGGACACATGGGTTAGGACACATGGGACATGGGTTAGGACACATGGGTTGGGACACTTGGGTTGGGACACTTGTGTTAGGACACATGGGTTAGGACACATGGGTTAGGACACATGGGTTAGGACACATGGGTTGGGACACTTGGGTTAGGACACATGGGTTAGGACACATGGGTTAGGACACATGGGTTAGGACACATGGGTTGGGACACTTGGGTTAGGACACTTGGGTTAGGACACATGGGTTAGGACACATGGGTTAGGACACATGGGTTGGGACACTTGGGTTAGTGTTAGGACACATGGGTTAGGACACATGGGTTAGGACACATGGGTTAGGACACATGGGTTGGGACACTTGGGTTAGGACACATGGGTTGGGACACTTGGGTTAGGACACATGGGTTAGGACACATGGGTTAGGACACATGGGTTGGGACACTTGGGTTAGGACACATGGGTTAGGACACATGGGTTAGGACACATGGGTTAGGACACATGGGTTGGGACACTTGGGTTAGGACACTTGGGTTAGGACACATGGGTTAGGACACATGGGTTAGGACACATGGGTTGGGACACTTGGGTTAGTGTTAGGACACATGGGTTAGGACACATGGGTTAGGACACATGGGTTAGGACACATGGGTTGGGACACTTGGGTTAGGACACATGGGTTAGGACACATGGGTTAGGACACATGGGTTAGGACACATGGGTTGGGACACTTGGGTTAGGACACTTGGGTTAGGACACATGGGTTAGGACACATGGGTTAGGACACATGGGTTGGGACACTTGGGTTAGTGTTAGGACACATGGGTTAGGACACATGGGTTAGGACACATGGGTTAGGACACATGGGTTGGGACACTTGGGTTAGGACACATGGGTTGGGACACTTGGGTTAGGACACATGGGTTAGGACACATGGGTTGGGACACATGGGTTGGGACACTTGGGTTAGGACACATGGGTTAGGACACATGGGTTAGGACACATGGGTTAGGACACATTGGTTGGGACACTTGGGTTAGGACACTTGGGTTAGGACACATGGGTTAGGACACATGGGTTAGGACACATGGGTTGGGACACTTGGGTTAGTGTTAGGACACATGGGTTAGGACACATGGGTTAGGACACATGGGTTAGGACACATGGGTTGGGACACTTGGGTTAGGACACATGGGTTAGGACACATGGGTTAGGACACATGGGTTGGGACACTTGGGTTAGGACACTTGGGTTAGGACACATGGGTTAGGACACATGGGTTAGGACACATGGGTTGGGACACTTGGGTTAGTGTTAGGACACATGGGTTAGGACACATGGGTTAGGACACATGGGTTGGGACACTTGGGTTAGGACACATGGGTTGGGACACTTGGGTTAGGACACATGGGTTAGGACACATGGGTTGGGACACATGGGTTGGGACACTTGGGTTAGGACACATGGGTTAGGACACATGGGTTAGGACACATGGGTTGGGACACTTGGGTTAGGACACTTGGGTTAGGACACATGGGTTAGGACACATGGGTTAGGACACATGGGTTGGGACACTTGGGTTAGTGTTAGGACACATGGGTTAGGACACATGGGTTAGGACACATGGGTTAGGACACATGGGTTGGGACACTTGGGTTAGGACACATGGGTTAGGACACATGGGTTAGGACACATGGGTTAGGACACATGGGTTGGGACACTTGGGTTAGGACACTTGGGTTAGGACACATGGGTTAGGACACATGGGTTAGGACACATGGGTTGGGACACTTGGGTTAGTGTTAGGACACATGGGTTAGGACACATGGGTTAGGACACATGGGTTGGGACACTTGGGTTAGGACACATGGGTTGGGACACTTGGGTTAGGACACACGGGTTAGGACACATGGGTTGGGACACATGGGTTGGGACACTTGGGTTAGGACACATGGGTTAGGACACATGGGTTAGGACACATGGGTTAGGACACATGGGTTGGGACACTTGGGTTAGGACACTTGGGTTAGGACACATGGGTTAGGACACATGGGTTAGGACACATGGGTTGGGACACTTGGGTTAGTGTTAGGACACATGGGTTAGGACACATGGATAGGACACATGGGTTAGGACACATGGGTTGGGACACTTGGGTTAGGACACATGGGTTAGGACACATGGGTTAGGACACATGGGTTGGGACACATGGGTTGGGACACATGGGTTAGGACACTTGGGTTAGGACACATGGGTTAGGACACATGGGTTAGGACACATGGGTTGGGACACTTGGGTTAGGACACATGGGTTGGGACACATGGGTTGGGACACATGGGTTAGGACACATGGGTTAGGACACATGGGTTAGGATCTGATATCTCTGCTCTCTCTCCCTCTGATCTCTCTGCTCTCTCTCTCTCTCTCTCTCTCTCTCTCTCTCTCTCTCTCTCTCTCTCTCTCCCTCTCTCTCT
>NW_025748005.1:0-30000 GCF_021184085.1 Oncorhynchus gorbuscha | reverse complement strand
ATTCAGAGGATTGGTGGTTCTCTCTCTCTCTGAGATGGAAGAGACCAGGCATTCAGAGGCTTGGTGGTTCTCTCTCTCTGAGATGGAAGAGACCAGACATTCAGAGGATTGGTGGTTCTCTCTCTCTCTGAGATGGAAGAGACCAGACATTCAGAGGATTGGTGGTTCTCTCTCTCTCTGAGATGGAAGAAACCAGACATTCAGAGGATTGGTGGTTCTCTCTCTCTGAGATGGAAGAAACCAGGCATTCAGAGGCTTGGTGGTTCTCTCTCTCTGAGATGGAAGAGACCAGGCATTCAGAGGCTTGGTGGTTCTCTCTCTCTGAGATGGAAGAGACCAGACATTCAGAGGATTGGTGGTTCTCTCTCTCTCTGAGATGGAAGAGACCAGGCATTATTTTACTTCTTTGGGGGGGGGGGGTGGATCAGCTTTAATATTGAGGATAGATTGTTGCTTCCATCAATGTAATTGTCTGCATCATTTTAAATCCCCCTTATCTTTTGGAGGTAAATACTGTATATACACCACCGTTCTAAAGTTTGGGGTCACTTAGAAATGTCCTTGTTTTTGAAAGAAAAGCAATTTTTTTGTCAATTAAAATAACATCAAATTGATCAGAAATACAGTGTAGACATTGCTAATGTTGTAAATGACTATTGTAGCTGGAAACAGCTATTTTTTAATGGAATTAGTACATGGTGTACAGAGGCCCATTATCAGCAACCATCACTCCTGTGTTCTAATGGCCCGTTGTGTTAGCTAATATAAGTGTATCAATGTCACGAGGTTCTCAATTGTTCATACCCCAATTCATTTCAATGACTCTGTCTGCAACCAGGATTTGTAAGATACTGGTAGGAATGAAAACAGACAGAGGCCCAGTCCACAATTGTCAAATGCTTATTCACTGGAACGTTCTGGCGTGCACAGTACAAAGACCTTCATTTTATAGTGACACACATACTTCCACACAAAACATTCGTTCTCATACGCCCACACTGTCCTGCTACCCAGCCGACATAGGGAGAGACCCTGGGTGGTTCTCAGTGCCGAGACCCTGGGAAGTCCTCAGTGCCGAGACCCTGGGTGGTTCTCAGTGCCGAGACCCTGGGTGGTTCTCAGTGCCGAGACCCTGGGTGGTTCTCAGTGCAGAGACCCTGGGTGGTTCTCAGTGCAGAGACCCTGGGAAGCTCTCTGCCGAGACCCTGAGAAGTCCTCAGTGCCAAGACCCTGGGTGGTTCTCAGTGCCGAGACCCTGGGAAGCTCTCTGCCGAGACCCTGGGAAGTCCTCAGTACCAAGACCCTGGGTGGTTCTCAGTGCCGAGACCCTGGGAAGCTCTCTGCCGAGACCCTGGGAAGCTCTCTGCCGAGACCCTGGGAAGCTCTCTGCCGAGACCCTGGGAAGTCCTCAGTGCCCCAGCCAAGGTCGGCCCCGAATCTTGCTCAGACAGTCCGTTATCAAGACACTAGATATATTGTCACCAAAACATTAATTCTGACTGCGAACTACACTCTCAGATATAATTCTACTGACTAAATCACACAAGGCATTAAAATAGTCTAATGATTCTAATCAATTTCATACTATCGTATGGTTTCAGAGTTATGGTCTCAGAGGGTAATATTCTAATCGTTCTACTCATATAATTCCATTAACAATCATTTCAAAAGGCTAATTGATCATTAGAAAACCCTTTTGCAATTTTGTTAGCACAGCTGAAAACTGTTGTCCTGATTAAAGAAGCAATAAAACTGGCCTTCTTCTCTGTCCTTCTTTAGACGACTTGAGTATCTGGAGCATCAGCATTTATGGGTTCGATTACAGGCTCAAAATGTCCATAAACAAAGACCTTTCTTCTGAAACTCGTCAGTCTATTCTTGTTCTGAGAAATGAAGGCTATTCCATGCAAGAAATTGCCAAGAAACTGAAGATCTCGTACAACGCTGTGTACTACTTCCTTCACAGAACAGCGCAAACTGGCTCTAACCAGAATAGAAAGAGGAGTGGGAAGCCCCGGTGCACAACTGAGCAAGCGGACAAGTACATTAGTGTCTAGTTTGAGAAACAGACGCCTCTCACACGTCCTCAACTGGCAGCTTCATGAAATAGTACCCGCAAAAAAAAACACCAGTCTCACCAGTCAACAGTGAAGATGTATTTTCCCTGTCCGTATAGACGTGTAGTCTTGTCTATGGCTCTAGGACCATCCCATAAATCAAATCAAATCAAATCAAATTTTATTTGTCACATACACATGGTTAGCAGATGTTAATGCGAGTGTAGCGAAATGCTTGTGCTTCTAGTTCCGACAATGCAGTGATAACCAACAAGTTATCTAACTAACAATTCCAAAACTACTGTCTTATACACAGTGTAAGGGGATAAGGAACATGTACATAAGGATATATGAATGAGTGATGGTACAGAGCAGCATACAGTAGATGGTATCGAGTACAGTATATACATATGAGATGAGTGTGTAGACAAAGTAAACAAAGTGGCATAGTTTAAAGTGGCCAGTGATACATGTATTACATAAAGATGCAGTAGATGATATAGAGTACAGTATATACGTATACATATGAGATGAATAATGTAGGGTAAGTAACATTATATCAGGTAGCATTGTTTAAAGTGGCTAGTGATTAGCCTTTTCCGTCAGTGACAGAGACGTCTAACACTATAGAGACTGTGCGCTGGGACACATCCACTGTCCCATGGGCTGGGTGATGGTGTAATACGTGAAGATGCTGTACTCTACCTCAACTTTTATCATGACGGCTCCTTATTAAATAATATAACTCTTATCATAACACCAGTCTCCTTATTAAATAATATAACTCTTATCATAACACCAGTCCCGTGATGTCTCCTTATTAAATAATATAACTCTTATCATAACACCAGTCTCCTTATTAAATAATATAACTCTTATCATAACATCAGTCTCCTTATTAAATAATATAACTTTTATCATAACATCAGGCTCCTTATTAAATAATATAACTCTTATCATAACATCAGTCTCCTTATTAAATAATATATAGTTATTAATTAGACACGGAGGAAGGAGAAATCCTCTTGGCTCCCCCCGACACGGCTGCTATAGCAGGACATCACCACTAGATGGCGCTGGATGAAAGTGAACCAGGATCGACACGTTGAATAACCAGGGGATCGTCTGACCAACGATATAAAACTTAGGATCAATGCCAACTGAATGTAGGATGGTGAAACCCATTTAAAAAGCCTTAGGTGAACCATATGCGTTTGCTTTGGGCATATGAGTCAAATATATATATATATACTGAACAAAACATAGAAACGCAACATGATCCCATGTTTCATGAACTGAATTTAAACGTCCCAGAATTCGTCTATACGCACAAAAAAAACGTTATTTATTTATTTGTATTTATAAATGTATGCACTGATTTGTTTACATCCCTGTTAGTGAGCATTTCTCCTTTGTCAAGATCATCCATCCACCTGACAGCTGTGGTATATCAATACGTTGATTAAACAGCATGATCATTACACAGGTGCACCTCGTGCTGGGGACAATAAAAGGCCACTCTATAAAAAATGTGCAGATTTGTCACAAAACACAATGCCACAGATGCCTCAAGTTTTGAGGGAGCATGCAGTTGGCATGCTGACTGCAGGAATGTCCACCAGAGCTGTTGCCAGATCAATTTTATGTTAATTTCTCTACCATAAGCCGCCTCCAACATAACTTTAGAGAATTTGGCAGTACGTCCAACCGGCCTCACAACCACGTGTAACCACGCCGGTCCAGGACCTCCACATCCAGCTTCTTCACCTGAGGGATCATCTGAGACCAGCCACCAGCACAGCTGGTGAAACTGAGGAGTATTTCTGTCTGTAATAAAGCCCTTTTGTGGGAAAAAATGAATTCTGATTGGCTGGGCCTGACTCCCAAGTGGGTGGGCCTATGCCCTCCAAAGCCCACTCATGGCTGTGCCCCTGCCCACACATGTGAAATCCATAGATTAGGACCTAATGAATTTATTTCAATTGACTGATTTTCTTAAATGAAAATCGTTGAAATTGATGCATGTTTGGGCTATGTATTTTTTGTTCAGTGTACATGACATTTACTTTCCACGCCCCACTCTGGACCGAACCAGACCTCGGTGTTATTCTGAACAGAACGCCCCACTCTGGACCGAACCAGACCTCGGTGTTATTCTGAACAGAACTCCTCACTCTGGACCGAACCAGACCTCGGTGTTATTCTGAACAGAACTCCCCACTCTGGACCGAACCAGACCTCGGTGTTATTCTGAACAGAACTCCCCACTCTGGACCGAACCAGACCTCGGTGTTATTCTGAACAGAACGCCCCACTCTGGACCGAACCAGACCTCGGTGTTATTCTGAACAGAACTCCCCACTCTGGACTGAACCAGACCTCGGTGTTATTCTGAACAGAACGCCCCACTCTGGACTGAACCAGACCTCGGTGTTATTCTGAACAGAACTCCCCACTCTGGACTGAACCAGACCTCGGTGTTATTCTGAACAGAACGCCCCACTCTGGACCGAACCAGACCTCGGTGTTATTCTGAACAGAACTCCCCACTCTGGACCGAACCAGACCTCGGTGTTATTCTGAACAGAACTCCCCACTCTGGACTGAACCAGACCTCGGTGTTATTCTGAACAGAACTCCCCACTCTGGACTGAACCAGACCTCGGTGTTATTCTGAACAGAACTCCCCCCTCTGGACCGAACCAGACCTCGGTGTTATTCTGAACAGAACGCCCCACTCTGGACCGAACCAGACCTCGGTGTTATTCTGAACAGAACTCCCCACTCTGGACCGAACCAGACCTCGGTGTTATTCTGAACAGAACTCCTCACTCTGGACCGAACCAGACCTCGGTGTTATTCTGAACAGAACTCCCCACTCTGGACCGAACCAGACCTCGGTGTTATTCTGAACAGAACTCCCCACTCTGGACCGAACCAAACCTCGGTGTTATTCTGAACAGAACTCCTCACTCTGGACTGAACCAGACCTCGGTGTTATTCTGAACAGAACTCCTCACTCTGGACTGAACCAGACCTCGGTGTTATTCTGAACAGAACTCCTCACTCTGGACTGAACCAGACCTCGGTGTTATTCTGAACAGAACTCCCCCCTCTGGACTGAACCAGACCTCGGTGTTATTCTGAACAGAACTCCCCACTCTGGACTGAACCAGACCTCTGGACTGAACCAGACCTCTGTGTTATTCTGAACAGAACTCCTCACTCTGGACCGAACCAGACCTCGGTGTTATTCTGAACAGAACTCCTCACTCTGGACTGAACCAGACCTCGGTGTTATTCTGAACAGAACTCCTCACTCTGCACTGAACCAGACCTCGGTGTTATTCTGAACAGAACTCCCCACTCTGGACCGAACCAGACCTCGGTGTTATTCTGAACAGAACTCCCCCCTCTGGACTGAACCAGACCTCGGTGTTATTCTGAACAGAACTCCCCACTCTGGACTGAACCAGACCTCTGTGTTATTCTGAACAGAACTCCCCACTCTGGACTGAACCAGACCTCGGTGTTATTCTGAACAGAACTCCTCACTCTGGACTGAACCTGACCTCTGTGTTATTCTGAACAGAACTCCCCACTCTGGACTGAACCAGACCTCTGGACTGAACCAGACCTCGGTGTTATTCTGAACAGAACTCCTCACTCTGGACTGAACCAGACCTCGGTGTTATTCTGAACAGAACTCCCCCCTCTGGACTGAACCAGACCTCGGTGTTATTCTGAACAGAACTCCCCACTCTGGACTGAACCAGACCTCTGTGTTATTCTGAACAGAACTCCCCACTCTGGACTGAACCAGACCTCGGTGTTATTCTGAACAGAACTCCTCACTCTGGACTGAACCTGACCTCTGTGTTATTCTGAACAGAACTCCCCACTCTGGACTGAACCAGACCTCTGGACTGAACCAGACCTCGGTGTTATTCTGAACAGAACTCCCCACTCTGGACTGAACCAGACCTCTGTGTTATTCTGAACAGAACTCCCCACTCTGGACTGAACCAGACCTCTGGACTGAACCAGACCTCGGTGTTATTCTGAACAGAACTCCCCACTCTGGACTGAACCAGACCTCTGGACCGAACCAGACCTCGGTGTTATTCTGAACAGAACTCCCCACTCTGGACCGAACCAGACCTCGGTGTTATTCTGAACAGAACTCCCCACTCTGGACTGAACCAGACCTCGGTGTTATTCTGAACAGAACTCCCCACTCTGGACTGAACCAGACCTCGGTGTTATTCTGAACAGAACTCCTCACTCTGGACTGAACCTGACCTCTGTGTTATTCTGAACAGAACTCCCCACTCTGGACTGAACCAGACCTCTGTGTTATTCTGAACAGAACTCCCCACTCTGGACTGAACCAGACCTCTGGACTGAACCAGACCTCGGTGTTATTCTGAACAGAACTCCCCATTCTGGACTGAACCAGACCTCTGGACCGAACCAGACCTCGGTGTTATTCTGAACAGAACTCCCCACTCTGGACCGAACCAGACCTCGGTGTTATTCTGAACAGAACTCCCCACTCTGGACTGAACCAGACCTCGGTGTTATTCTGAACAGAACTCCTCACTCTGGACTGAACCTGACCTCTGTGTTATTCTGAACAGAACTCCCCACTCTGGACTGAACCAGACCTCTGGACTGAACCAGACCTCGGTGTTATTCTGAACAGAACTCCCCACTCTGGACTGAACCAGACCTCTGGACCGAACCAGACCTCGGTGTTATTCTGAACAGAACTCCTCACTCTGGACCGAACCAGACCTCGGTGTTATTCTGAACAGAACTCCCCACTCTGGACTGAACCAGACCTCTGTGTTATTCTGAACAGAACTCCTCACTCTGGACTGAACCTGACCTCGGTGTTATTCTGAACAGAACTCCTCACTCTGGACTGAACCAGACCTCGGTGTTATTCTGAACAGAACTCCCCACTCTGGACCGAACCAGACCTCGGTGTTATTCTGAACAGAACTCCCCACTCTGGACTGAACCAGACCTCGGTGTTATTCTGAACAGAACTCCCCACTCTGGACTGAACCAGACCTCGGTGTTATTCTGAACAGAACTCCCCACTCTGGACTGAACCAGACCTCAGTGTTATTCTGAACAGAACTCCCCACTCTGGACTGAACCAGACCTCGGTGTTATTCTGAACAGAACTCCCCACTCTGGACCGAACCAGACCTCTGTGTTATTCTGAACAGAACTCCCCACTCTGGACTGAACCAGACCTCGGTGTTATTCTGAACAGAACTCCCCACTCTGGACTGAACCAGACCTCGGTGTTATTCTGAACAGAACTCCCCACTCTGGACTGAACCAGACCTCTGGACTGAACCAGACCTCGGTGTTATTCTGAACAGAACTCCTCACTCTGGACTGAACCAGACCTCAGTGTTATTCTGAACAGAACTCCTCACTCTGGACTGAACCAGACCTCGGTGTTATTCTGAACAGAACTCCTCACTCTGGACTGAACCAGACCTCGGTGTTATTCTGAACAGAACTCCCCCCTCTGGACCGAACCAGACCTCGGTGTTATTCTGAACAGAACTCCTCACTCTGGACTGAACCAGACCTCTGTGTTATTCTGAACAGAACTCCTCACTCTGGACTGAACCAGACCTCTGTGTTATTCTGAACAGAACTCCCCACTCTGGACTGAACCAGACCTCGGTGTTATTCTGAACAGAACTCCCCACTCTGGACTGAACCAGACCTCGGTGTTATTCTGAACAGAACTCCCCACTCTGGACTGAACCAGACGTCGGTGTTATTCTGAACAGAACTCCTCACTCCGGACTGAACCTGACCTCTGGATTGAACCTGACCTCTGGACTGAACCAGACCTCTGTGTTATTCTGAACAGAACTCCCCACTCTGGACTGAACCAGACCTCGGTGTTATTCTGAACAGAACTCCCCACTCTGGACTGAACCAGACCTCGGTGTTATTCTGAACAGAACTCCCCACTCTGGACTGAACCAGACCTCTGTGTTATTCTGAACAGAACTCCCAACTCTGGACTGAACCAGACCTCGGTGTTATTCTGAACAGAACGCCAGGCCTATCAGTCACGGACCAGGTTTCAGCTGAGTGGTGATGAATGACGACTCAGATAATTAATTCCAAACGAAACCAGTTATAACAGTCATATGAGTCGTTATAACAGTCATATGAGTCGTTATAACAGTCTTATGAGTCATTATAGCAGTCGTATGAGTCGTTATAACAGTCTTATGAGTCGTTATAACAGTCTTATGAGTCATTATAGCAGTCGTATGAGTCATTATAACAGTCTTATGAGTCATTATAGCAGTCGTATGAGTCGTTATATGAGTCGTTATAACAGTCATATGAGTCGTTATAACAGTCTTATGAGTCATTATAACAGTCATATGAATCGTTATAACAGTCATATGAGTCGTTATAACAATCTTATGAGTCGTTATAACAGCTTTAACAAACAGCTATTTGGGCGTTCATAGACAGGCCATTGCTAATCCATGTTGTTGTGACCCTGGTCTTACATTCAGCTGTCCCTGCCATTACCATGTCTCTGTCTGGGTTCAAAATGGCACCCTATTCCCTATGGGCCCTGGTCAAAAGTAGTGCACTATGTAGGGAATAGGGTGCCATTACCATGTCTCTGTCTGCGTTCAAAATGGCACCCTATTCCCTATGGGCCCTGGTCAAAAGTAGTGCACTATGTAGGGAATGGGGTGCCATTACCATGTCTCTGTCTGGGTTCAAAATGGCACCCTATTCCCTATGGGCCCTGGTCAAAAGTAGTGCACTATATAGGGAATGGGGTGCCATTACCATCTCTCTGTCTGGGTTCAAAATGGCACCCTATTCCCTATGGGTCCTGGTCAAAAGTAGTGCACTATGTAGGGAATGGGGTGCCATTACCATGTCTCTGTCTGCGTTCAAAATGGCACCCTATTCCCTATGGGTCCTGGTCAAAAGTAGTGCACTATGTAGGGAATAGGGTGCCATTACCATCTCTCTGTCTGGGTTCAAAATGGCACCCTATTCCCTATGGGTCCTGGTCAAAAGTAGTGCACTATGTAGGGAATAGGGTCCTGGTCTAAAGTAGTGCACTATGTAGGGAATAGGGTCCTGGTCTAAAGTAGTGCACTTATAGGGAATAGGGTCCTGGTCTAAAGTAGTGCACTATGTAGGGAATAGGGTCCTGGTCTAAAGTAGTGCACTATATAGGGAATAGGGTCCTGGTCTAAAGTAGTGCACTATGTAGGGAATAGGGTCCTGGTCTAAACTAGTGCAATCTGTAGGGAATAGGGTCCTGGTCTAAAGTAGTGTTCTATATAGGGAATAGGGCCCTGGTCTATAGTAGTGCACTATATAGGGAATAGGGCCCTGGTCTAAAGTAGTGCACTATATAGGGAATAGGGCTCTGGTCTATAGTAGTGTACTACGTAGGGAATAGGGTCCTGGTCTAAAGTAGTGCACTATGTAGGGAATAGGGTCCTGGTCTAAAGTAGTGCACTATATAGGGAATAGGGTCCTGGTCTAAAGTAGTGCACTATGTAGGGAATAGGGTCCTGGTCTAAAGTAGTGCACTATGTAGGGAATAGGGTCCTGGTCTAAAGTAGTGCACTATGTAGGGAATAGGGTCCTGGTCTAAAGTAGTGCACTATGTAGGGAATAGGGTCCTGGTCTAAACTAGTGCACTCTGTAGGGAATAGGGTCCTGGTCTAAAGTAGTGTTCTATATAGGGAATAGGGCCCTGGTCTATAGTAGTGCACTATATAGGGAATAGGGCCCTGGTCTAAAGTAGTGCACTATATAGGGAATAGGGCTCTGGTCTATAGTAGTGTACTACGTAGGGAATAGGGTCCTGGTCTAAAGTAGTGCACTATGTAGGGAATAGGGTCCTGGTCTAAAGTAGTGCACTATATAGGGAATAGGGTCCTGGTCTAAAGTAGTGCACTATGTAGGGAATAGGGTCCTGGTCTAAAGTAGTGCACTATGTAGGGAATAGGGTCCTGGTCTAAAGTAGTGCACTATATAGGGAATAGGGCCCTGGTCTAAAGTAGTGCACTATATAGGGAATAGGGCTCTGGTCTATAGTAGTGCTCTATATAGGGAATAGGGCCCTGGTCTATAGTAGTGCACTATATAGGGAATAGGGCCCTGGTCTATAGTAGTGCCACTATATAGGGAATAGGGCTCTGGTCTATAGTAGTACCACTATATAGGGAATAGGGCCCTGGTCTATAGTAGTACCACTATATAGGGAATAGGGCTCTGGTCTAAAGTAGTGCACTATATAGGGAATAGGGCCCTGGTCTATAGTAGTACCACTATATAGGGAATAGGGCTCTGGTCTATAGTAGTGCACTATATAGGGAATAGGGCCCTGGTCTATAGTAGTGCACTATATAGGGAATAGGGTCCTGGTCTAAAGTAGTGCACTATGTAGGGAATAGGGCCCTGGTCTAAAGTAGTGCACTATATAGGGAATTGGTCCTGGTCTAAAGTAGTGCACTATATAGGGAATAGGGCTCTGGTCTAAAGTAGTGCACTATATAGGGAATAGGGCCCTGGTCTATAGTAGTGCACTATATAGGGAATAGGGCTCTGGTCTAAAGTAGTGCACTATATAGGGAATAGGGTCCTGGTCTATAGTAGTGCACTATATAGGGAATAGGGCTCTGGTCTATAGTAGTGCACTAAATAGGGAATAGGGCTCTGGTCTAAAGTAGTGCACTATATAGGGAATAGGGCTCTGGTCTATAGTAGTGCACTATATAGGGAATAGGGCTCTGGTCTAAAGTAGTGCACTATATAGGGAATAGGGCTCTGGTCTAAAGTAGTGCACTATATAGGGAATGGGGCTCTGGTCTAAAGTAGTGCACTATATAGGGAATAGGGCTCTGGTCTAAAGTAGTGCACTATATAGGGAATAGGGCCCTGGTCTAAAGTAGTGCACTATATAGGGAATAGGGCTCTGGTCTAAAGTAGTGCACTATATAGGGAATAGGGCCCTGGTCTAAAGTAGTGCACTATATAGGGAATAGGGCCCTGGTCTATAGTAGTGCACTATATAGGGAATAGGGCTCTGGTCTATAGTAGTGCACTATATAGGGAATAGGGCTCTGGTCTAAAGTAGTGCACTATATAGGGAATAGGGCTCTGGTCTATATTAGTGCACTATATAGGGAATAGGGCTCTGGTCTAAAGTAGTGTACTATATAGGGAATAGGGCTCTGGTCTAAAGTAGTGCACTATATAGGGAATAGGGCTCTGGTCTATAGTAGTGCACTATATAGGGAATAGGGCCCTGGTCTATAGTAGTGTTCTATATAGGGAATAGGGCCCTGGTCTATAGTAGTGCACTATATAGGGAATAGGGCTCTGGTCTATAGTAGTGCACTATATAGGGAATAGGGCTCTGGTCTATAGTAGTGCACTATATAGGGAATAGGGCTCTGGTCTAAAGTAGTGTACTATATAGGGAATAGGGCTCTGGTCTAAAGTAGTGCACTATATAGGGAATAGGGCTCTGGTCTATAGTAGTGCACTATATAGGGAATAGGGCTCTGGTCTATAGTAGTGCACTATATAGGGAATAGGGCCCTGGTCTATAGTAGTGCACTATATAGGGAATAGGGCCCTGGTCTATAGTAGTGCACTATATAGGGAATAGGGCCCTGGTCTATAGTAGTGTACTATATAGGGAATAGGGCCCTGGTCTATAGTAGTGCACTATATAGGGAATAGGGCTCTGGTCTATAGTAGTGCACTATATAGGGAATAGGGCTCTGGTCTAAAGTAGTGCACTATATAGGGAATAGGGCTCTGGTCTATAGTAGTGCACTATATAGGGAATAGGGCTCTGGTCTATAGTAGTGCACTATATAGGGAATAGGGCTCTGGTCTAAAGTAGTGTACTATATAGGGAATAGGGCTCTGGTCTATAGTAGTGCACTATATAGGGAATATGGCTCTGGTCTATAGTAGTGCACTATATAGGGAATAGGGCTCTGGTCTATAGTAGTGCACTATATAGGGAATAGGGCTCTGGTCTATAGTAGTGCATTATATAGGGAATAGGGCTCTGGTCTATAGTAGTGCACTATATAGGGAATAGGGCTCTGGTCTATAGTAGTGCACTATATAGGGAATAGGGCTCTGGTCTATAGTAGTGCACTATATAGGGAATAGGGCTCTGGTCTAAAGTAGTGTACTATATAGGGAATAGGGCTCTGGTCTATAGTAGTGCACTATATAGGGAATAAGGCTCTGGTCTATAGTAGTGCACTATATAGGGAATAGGGCCCTGGTCTATAGTAGTGCACTATATAGGGAATAGGGCCCTGGTCTATAGTAGTGCACAATATAGGGAATAGGGCCCTGGTCTATAGTAGTGCTCTATATAGGGAATAGGGTCCTGGTCTATAGTAGTGCTCTATATAGGGAATAGGGCCCTGGTCTAAAGTAGTGCTCTATATAGGGAATAGGGCCCTGGTCTATAGTAGTGCACTATATAGGGAATAGGGCCCTGTTCTATAGTAGTGCACTATATAGGGAATAGGGCCCTGGTCTATAGTAGTGCACTATATAGGGAATAGGGCCCTGGTCTATAGTAGTGCACTATATAGGGAATAGGGCCCTGGTCTATAGTAGTGCACTATATAGGGAATAGGGCCCTGGTCTATAGTAGTGTACTATATAGGGAATAGGGCCCTGGTCTATAGTAGTGCACTATATAGGGAATAGGGCTCTGGTCTATAGTAGTGCACTATATAGGGAATAGGGCTCTGGTCTAAAGTAGTGCACTATATAGGGAATAGGGCTCTGGTCTATAGTAGTGCACTATATAGGGAATAGGGCTCTGGTCTATAGTAGTGCACTATATAGGGAATAGGGCTCTGGTCTAAAGTAGTGTACTATATAGGGAATAGGGCTCTGGTCTATAGTAGTGCACTATATAGGGAATATGGCTCTGGTCTATAGTAGTGCACTATATAGGGAATAGGGCTCTGGTCTATAGTAGTGCACTATATAGGGAATAGGGCTCTGGTCTATAGTAGTGCATTATATAGGGAATAGGGCTCTGGTCTATAGTAGTGCACTATATAGGGAATAGGGCTCTGGTCTATAGTAGTGCACTATATAGGGAATAGGGCTCTGGTCTATAGTAGTGCACTATATAGGGAATAGGGCTCTGGTCTAAAGTAGTGTACTATATAGGGAATAGGGCTCTGGTCTATAGTAGTGCACTATATAGGGAATAAGGCTCTGGTCTATAGTAGTGCACTATATAGGGAATAGGGCCCTGGTCTATAGTAGTGCACTATATAGGGAATAGGGCCCTGGTCTATAGTAGTGCACAATATAGGGAATAGGGCCCTGGTCTATAGTAGTGCTCTATATAGGGAATAGGGTCCTGGTCTATAGTAGTGCTCTATATAGGGAATAGGGCCCTGGTCTAAAGTAGTGCTCTATATAGGGAATAGGGCCCTGGTCTATAGTAGTGCACTATATAGGGAATAGGGCCCTGTTCTATAGTAGTGCACTATATAGGGAATAGGGCCCTGGTCTATAGTAGTGCACTATATAGGGAATAGGGCTCTGGTCTATAGTAGTGCACTATATAGGGAATAGGGCTCTGGTCTATAGTAGTGCACTATATAGGGAATAGGGCCCTGGTCTATAGTAGTGTACTATATAGGGAATAGGGCCCTGGTCTATAGTAGTGCACTATATAGGGAATAGGGCCCTGGTCTATAGTAGTGTACTATATAGGGAATAGGGCCCTGGTCTATAGTAGTGCACTATATAGGGAATAGGGCTCTGGTCTATAGTAGTGCACTATATAGGGAATAGGGCTCTGGTCTATAGTAGTGCACTATATAGGGAATAGGGCTCTGGTCTAAAGTAGTGAACTATATAGGGAATAGGGCTCTGGTCTATAGTAGTGCACTATATAGGGAATAGGGCTCTGGTCTATAGTAGTGCACTATATAGGGAATAGGGCCCTGGTCTATAGTAGTGCACTATATAGGGAATAGGGCCCTGGTCTATAGTAGTGCACAATATAGGGAATAGGGCCCTGGTCTATAGTAGTGCTCTATATAGGGAATAGGGCCCTGGTCTAAAGTAGTGCTCTATATAGGGAATAGGGCCCTGGTCTATAGTAGTGCACTATATAAGGAATAGGGCCCTGGTCTATAGTAGTGCTCTATATAGGGAATAGGGTCCTGGTCTATAGTAGTGCTCTATATAGGGAATAGGGCCCTGGTCTAAAGTAGTGCACTATATAGGGAATAGGGCTCTGGTCTATAGTAGTGCTCTATATAGGGAATAGGGCCCTGGTCTATAGTAGTGCTCTATATAGGGAATAGGGCCCTGGTCTAAAGTAGTGCACTATATAGGGAATAGGGCTCTGGTCTATAGTAGTGCTCTATATAGGGAATAGGGCCCTGGTCTATAGTAGTACACTATATAGGGAATAGGGCTCTGGTCTACAGTAGTACACTATATAGGGAATAGGGCTCTGGTCTATAGTAGTGCACTATATAGGGAATAGGGCTCTGGTCTACAGTAGTACACTATATAGGGAATAGGGCTCTGGTCTACAGTAGTGCTCTATATAGGGAATAGGGCCCTGGTCTATAGTAGTGCACTATATAGGGAATAGGGCTCTGGTCTATAGTAGTGCACTATATAGGGAATAGGGCCCTGGTCTATAGTAGTGCACTATATAGGGAATAGGGCCCTGGTCTATAGTAGTGCACTATATAGGGAATAGGGCTCTGGTCTATAGTAGTGTACTATATAGGGAATAGGGCTCTGGTCTATAGTAGTGTACTATATAGGGAATAGGGCTCTGGTCTATAGTAGTGTACTATATAGGGAATAGGGCCCTGGTCTATAGTAGTGCACTATATAGGGAATAGGGCCCTGGTCTATAGTAGTGCTCTATATAGGGAATAGGGCCCTGGTCTATAGTAGTGCACTATATAGGGAATAGGGCTCTGGTCTATAGTAGTGCACTATATAGGGAATAGGGCTCTGGTCTATAGTAGTGCACTATATAGGGAATAGGGCCCTGGTCTATAGTAGTGCACTATATAGGGAATAGGGCCCTGGTCTATAGTAGTGCACTATATAGGGAATAGGGCTCTGGTCTATAGTAGTGTACTATATAGGGAATAGGGCTCTGGTCTATAGTAGTGTACTATATAGGGAATAGGGCTCTGGTCTATAGTAGTGTACTATATAGGGAATAGGGCCCTGGTCTATAGTAGTGCACTATATAGGGAATAGGGCTCTGGTCTATAGTAGTGTACTATATAGGGAATAGGGCCCTGGTCTATAGTAGTGCACTATATAGGGAATAGGGCTCTGGTCTATAGTAGTGCACTATATAGGGAATAGGGCTCTGGCCTAAAGTAGTGTACTATATAGGGAATAGGGCTCTGGTCTATAGTAGTGTACTATATAGGGAATAGGGCCCTGGTCTATAGTAGTGCACTATATAGGGAATAGGGCTCTGGTCTATAGTAGTGTACTATATAGGGAATAGGGCTCTGGTCTATAGTAGTGTACTATATAGGGAATAGGGCTCTGGTCTATAGTAGTGTACTATATAGGGAATAGGGCCTTGGTCTATAGTAGTGCACTATATAGGGAATAGGGCCCTGGTCTATAGTAGTGCTCTATATAGGGAATAGGGCCCTGGTCTATAGTAGTGCACTATATAGGGAATAGGGCTCTGGTCTATAGTAGTGCACTATATAGGGAATAGGGCTCTGGTCTATAGTAGTGCACTATATAGGGAATAGGGCCCTGGTCTATAGTAGTGCACTATATAGGGAATAGGGCCCTGGTCTATAGTAGTGCACTATATAGGGAATAGGGCTCTGGTCTATAGTAGTGTACTATATAGGGAATAGGGCTCTGGTCTATAGTAGTGTACTATATAGGGAATAGGGCTCTGGTCTATAGTAGTGTACTATATAGGGAATAGGGCCCTGGTCTATAGTAGTGCACTATATAGGGAATAGGGCTCTGGTCTATAGTAGTGTACTATATAGGGAATAGGGCCCTGGTCTATAGTAGTGCACTATATAGGGAATAGGGCTCTGGTCTATAGTAGTGCACTATATAGGGAATAGGGCTCTGGCCTAAAGTAGTGTACTATATAGGGAATAGGGCTCTGGTCTATAGTAGTGTACTATATAGGGAATAGGGCCCTGGTCTATAGTAGTGCACTATATAGGGAATAGGGCTCTGGTCTATAGTAGTGCTCTATATAGGGAATAGGGCCCTGGTCTATAGTAGTGCACTATATAGGGAATAGGGCCCTGGTCTAAAGTAGTGCACTATATAGGGAATAGGGCCCTGGTCTATAGTAGTGCACTATATAGGGAATAGGGCCCTGGTCTATAGTAGTGCTCTATATAGGGAATAGGGCCCTGGTCTAAAGTAGTGCACTATATATGGAATAGGGCTCTGGTCTATAGTAGTGATCTATATAGGGAATAGGGCCCTGGTCTATAGTAGTGCTCTATATAGGGAATAGGGCCCTGGTCTATAGTAGTGCACTATATAAGGAATAGGGCCCTGGTCTATAGTAGTGCTCTATATAGGGAATAGGGTCCTGGTCTATAGTAGTGCTCTATATAGGGAATAGGGCCCTGGTCTAAAGTAGTGCACTATATAGGGAATAGGGCTCTGGTCTATAGTAGTGCTCTATATAGGGAATAGGGCCCTGGTCTATAGTAGTGCTCTATATAGGGAATAGGGCCCTGGTCTAAAGTAGTGCACTATATAGGGAATAGGGCTCTGGTCTATAGTAGTGCTCTATATAGGGAATAGGGCCCTGGTCTATAGTAGTGCACTATATAGGGAATAGGGCTCTGGTCTACAGTAGTACACTATATAGGGAATAGGGCTCTGGTCTATAGTAGTGCACTATATAGGGAATAGGGCTCTGGTCTACAGTAGTACACTATATAGGGAATAGGGCTCTGGTCTACAGTAGTGCTCTATATAGGGAATAGGGCCCTGGTCTATAGTAGTGCACTATATAGGGAATAGGGTTCTGGTCTATAGTAGTGCACTATATAGGGAATAGGGCCCTGGTCTATAGTAGTGCTCTATATAGGGAATAGGGCCCTGGTCTATAGTAGTGTACTATATAGGGAATAGGGCTCTGGTCTATAGTAGTGTACTATATAGGGAATAGGGCTCTGGGCTATAGTAGTGTACTATATAGGGAATAGGGTGCCATTTGAGACGTAGGCTGTGTCTCTGTGTGTTTACATGGTTGTCAAGGTAACACTACCCAGGTCCCTGTGTCGAGGCCAGCCAGCACCTGGCAAACAGCCTCCTCTCCTCTAACTGTCCCAGTACCTGGACACAGACTCCTCTCCTGTACCTGTCCCAGCACCTGGCCACAGACTCCTCTCCTGTACCTGTCCCAGTACCTGGACACAGACTCCTCTCCTGTACCTGTCCCAGTACCTGGCCACAGACTCCTTTCCTGTACCTGTCCCAGTACCTGGACACAGACTCCTCTCCTGTACCTGTCCCAGCACCTGGCCACAGATTCCTCTCCTGTACCTGTCCCAGTACCTGGACACAGACTCCTCTCCTCTCCTGTCCCAGCACCTGGCCACAGACTCCTCTCCTGTACCTGTCCCAGCACCTGGCCACAGACTCCTCTCCTGTACCTGTCCCAGCACCTCGCAAACAGACTCCTCTCCTGTGACTGTCCCAAATCATCTCTGTTTATCACGGATGTAAACATACAGGAGCATGGGTTGTGTAAGGCAGACAGAAGGAGGAGGAGAGGGGGAGAGAGAAACCTGTCCCAGTACCTGGACACAGACTCCTCTCCTGTACCTGTCCCAGCACCTGGCCACAGACTCCTCTCCTGTACCTGTCCCAGCACCTCGCAAACAGACTCCTCTCCTGTGACTGTCCCAAATCATCTCTGTTTATCACGGATGTAAACATACAGGAGCATGGGTTGTGTAAGGCAGACAGAAGGAGGAGGAGAGGGGGAGAGAGAAAGAGAGGGAGAGAGAGAGAGAGAGAGAGCGAGAGGGAGAGAGAGAGAGAGAGAGAGAGAGAGAGAGAGAGAGAGAGAGAGAGAGAGAGAGAGAGAGAGAGAGAGAGAGAGAGAGAGAGAGAGAGAGAGAGAGAGAGAGAGAAGGGCAGTCACATGCTAGGCTGCTGGGGTGTTGCTAAAGAGTGGGGTCTATATTTAAACAGGAATGTACACAGAGCCAGAGACCTCATGGAAAGAGACCATAACAACAAACACAGAACAGTTTCTCTACAAACAGCCCCTCCTTCACTTATAGAGAACCACTAGCGAGAGGGAGGGAGAGAGAGAGAGAGAGAGAGAGAGAGAGAGAGAGAGAGAGAGAGAGGGAGAGAGAGAGAGAGAGAGAGAGAGAGAGAGAGAGAGAGAGAGAGAGAGAGAGGGAGAGAGAGAGAGAGAGAGGGAGAGAGAGGGAGAGAGAGAGAGAGAGAGAGAGAGAGAGAGAGAGAGAGAGAGAGAGAGAGAGAGAGAAGGGGAGAGAGAGAGAGAGACAGAGAGAGAGAGAGAGAGAGAGAGAGAGAGAGAGAGAGAGAGAGAGAGAGAGAGAGAGAGAGAGAGAGAGAGAGAGAGATGACTGGGTGAATGTTGCTGATAGCAGAGCTGAGTGAAAGGACACCTACATCAGACGCATTAGAAGACTGAGACAAGGTAAGGAGGGAAGGAAGGTGTGTCGTACTGAAGGTGTAGAGGTTGACCTGCTGAATGTAGCTGCCTGTAAACATGGATAATGATCAACATTTACCCATAAATCAGATGAAAAAACAACCAGAGTTATTCTAACATGATGTTGAATGGTGAACGATCCAGTGTAGTAATCTGACTAGCTGCTGATTGATTCATCAACCTGCTTTCAATGTCTTAGGTTAGGAGAAAACGATAACAAGTTGATATCAACCGTAGTAATCTGTGTTTGAATAATGTACTGTACTGTAACTATTATATCAAGCTAATGATTTCTCATTTAAAACAGTTAACTCGTTGATTTGCGGAGAGCTTGTTGACCCACATTCTGCTATAGGTCAGGTTGAGGTTGTTACCATGGACACTTGACACGTTTGCCCGTGTGTAAACAGTCATATCAAACGAATAGAAATAATATTGTCACGGGCTATTGAAGGATGAGGACCAAGGTGCAGCGTGGTTTCTTTATTTTAAACAAAATTACGCCAAACAAACATACCCCCCCAAAGGTGCGGACTCCGGCCGCAAAACCTAAACCTATAGGGGAGGGTCTGGGTGGGCATCTATCTGTGATGGCGGCTCTGGTGCGGGACGTGGACCCTGCTCCAACTCAGGCTTGGCCGCCGACCCCGGACTGGGCACCCTCGCAGCGGGCCCCGGACTGGGCACCCTCGCAGCGGCCCCGGACTGGGCACCCTCGCAGCGGGCCCCGGACTGGGCACCCTCGCAGCGGCCCCGGACTGGGCACCCTCGCAGCGGGCCCCGGACTGGGCACCCTCGCAGCGGGCCCCGGACAGGAGGGCGACTCTGGCAGCTCAGGACAGGAGCTAGTCTATAAAACTATAGACTATACCTACAGACTGTGACTATAGACTGACTACAGACTATATGACTACAGACTATATAACTACAGACTATATAACTACAGACTATATAACTACAGACTATGACTACAGACTATATAACTACAGACTATATGACTACAGACTATATGACTACAGACTATATACATTTACATTTACATTTAAGTCATTTAGCAGACGCTATATAACTACAGACTATGACTACAGACTATATAACTACAGACTATATAACTACAGACTATATAACTACAGACTATATGGACTATATAACTACAGACTATATAACTACAGACTATATAACTACAGACTATATAACTACAGACTATATGGACTATATAACTACAGACTATATAACTACAGACTATGACTACAGACTATATAACTACAGACTATATAACTACAGACTATATAACTACAGACTATATGACTACAGACTATATGGACTATATGACTACAGACTATATGGACTATATAACTACAGACTATGACTACAGACTATATAACTACAGACTATATGGACTACAGACTATATAACTACAGACTATACCTACAGACTGTGACTATAGACTGACTACAGACTATGAGACTACAGACTATATGACTACAGACTATATAACTACAGACTATATAACTACAGACTATATGACTACAGACTATATAACTACCGACTATATAACTACAGACTATATAACTACAGACTATATAACTACAGACTATATAACTACAGACTATATAACTACAGACTATATAACTACAGACTATATAACTACAGACTATATAACTACATACTATATAACTACAGACTATATAACTACAGACTATATAACTACAGACTATATGACTACAGACTATATAACTACAGACTATATAACTACAGACTATATGGACTATATAACTACAGACTATATGGACTATATAACTACAGACTATATGACTACAGACTATATAACTACAGACTATATAACTACAGACTATATGACTACAGACTATATAACTACAGACTATATAACTACAGACTATATAACTACAGACTAGATAACTACAGACTATATAACTACAGACTATATAACTACAGACTATATAACTACAGACTATATAACTACAGACTATATAACTACAGACTATGACTACAGACTATATAACTACAGACTATATAACTACAGACTATATAACTACAGACTATATGGACTATATAACTACAGACTATATAACTACAGACTATATAACTACAGACTATATAACTACAGACTATATAACTACAGACTATATAACTACAGACTATATCTTCAGACTGCAGAAAAATCACCATAGCGGTATTGTTGGTGTGTCTTGATCCATGAGACTAAATGGAGAGGGTGTCTGACTCCAGGGTAATCAGACCATCCTAACCAATAACACGTTGTATTGTTGGTGTGTCTTGGTCCATGAGACTAAATGGAGAGGGTGTCTGACTCCAGGGTAATCAGACCATCCTAACCAATAACACGATGTATTGTTGGTGTGTCTTGGTCCATGAGACTAAATGGAGAGGGTGTCTGACTCCAGGGTAATCAGACCATCCTAACCAATAACACGTTGTATTGTTGGTGTGTCTTGGTCCATGAGACTAAATGGAGAGGGTGTCTGACAGGGTAATCAGACCATCCTAACCCAGTGAGCTGATAACAGCTCTAGTGAATGTGTTGTGTCCCAATGCTGGTAGAGTCCAGGACGTGGTGCTCGACCCCAAGCTGGGTTATGACAGGACTACTATAATATGTTAATGTTGATCACGAGCCTCACGCTATCTGCGTTGGAAGTTCTCCGTGCAGAAAACAGCGTGCTACTGAAGATACACATTCTAGATGCAATTTGAGGTATTTATGATCGTGATGGAGTCGGAGGTGGGAAACACCTAAGCCTTGGATCCTACAGGAAATATGTGTGTGATTTGAGAAAACATTCAAATATTAGCGAAATAATTTTTGACCGAGGATTTGTAATCATTCATGTCACTGACTTATATATATATATATGCCATTTAGCAGACGCTTTTATCCAAAGCGACTTACAGTCATGTGTGCATACATTCTATGTATGGGTGGTCCCGGGGATCGAACCCACTACACTGGCGTTACAAGCGCCATGCTCTACCAATTGAGCTACAGACTTGACCAAACTATACACACTCACCTCTACAGAGAAAAAAAATCCCCAAATAAAACCCAAATTGAATCCATTTCCTCCCAAATCAAACCATGTCCGTTTTTTTCCTCAGAATGGACCAATCAAAACCACACGTAGATGTGTTCCACTACAGGAACAAGGAACAGTCGTCCGACCTCCTACTGCAGCTGAACCGTCTGAGGCAGACCAGGATCCTTACCGACGTGCTCCTCTGTTCAGATAACACAGAGATCCCCTGCCACCGTAACATCCTGGCCTCCAGCAGTCCTTACTTCACGGCCATGTTCTGTCACCACTTCAGAGAGACCAACCAGGAGAAGGTGGATCTGAAGGTAGAGGCTTGTTTCACTTTTTTTTTTAAATAAGCAAAATGTTTTTTTTTTTGTAAAACTAGACTAGTGTCCTGCCTCACTCTACTGAAACAGGAGAAGGCTTTTATATAAAGTGCTGTGTGGTTTCTGCCTGTCAACGAAAGGCGCTGTACAAATCAAATATAATCTTTCTCCCTATTATTATTATTATTATTATTATTATTATTATTATTATTATTATTATTATTATTATTATTATTATTATTGTTATTATTGTTATTATTATTGTTGTTATTATTGTTGTTATTCTTATTCTTATTGTTGTTGCTATTATTGTTATTATTAGTATTATTGTCATTGTTATTATTATTATTGTTATTGTTATTATTATTATTATTATTATTATTGTTATTATTGTTATTGTTGTTATTATTATTGTTATTGTTATTATGGTTGTTGTTGTTATTATTGTTGTTATTATTACTATTATTATGGTTATTGCTATTGTTATTATTGTTGTTATTATTGTTATTATTATTGTTATTATTGTTGTTATTATTATTACTATTATTATGGTTATTGTTGAAGGGGATCACCTCCAGCATCCTGAGTGACATCGTCGACTACGTCTACACAGGGGTCATCCCCATCACCATGGAGATAGTACTGCCCCTTATGCAGGCTTCCTCCATGCTCCAGTACACCAGGCTGTTCGAGGCCTGCTCCTCTTTTCTGCAGGTGACCACAGACAAATTAGCTTCCTGTGGCTTTAAACTCTGGCACTTTCACATTGATGTTGAAACTTTAATAGGATTAATCATGTGTGTTTTGTCCCTGGGGGAAAGACATTTACATTTTTTACATGTAATATATTTCAGGAGCAGCTGAGCCCAGACAACTGCCTCAGCATGAAGCGACTGGCAGAGATATTACACTGCAACAGCCTGAAGGAGAAGGTCAGTAGAATTGATTTAGTTTTAAGTATGTATTGTTGGTTCACTTGGCAGCCTAGGGGCCCTGGTGTAGTTAGTTCACTTGGCAGCCTAGGAGCCCTGGTGTAGTTAGTTCACTTGGCAGCCTAGGAGCCCTGGTGTAGTTAGTTGACCTGGCAGCCTAGGAACCCTGGTGTAGTTAGTTGACCTGGCAGCCTAGGGACCCTGGTGTAGTTAGTTCACTTGACAGCCTAGGGGCCCTGGTATAGTTAGTTCACTTGACAGCCTGGGGGCCCTGGTGTATTTAGTTCACTTGACAGCCTAGGGGCCCTGGTGTAGTTAGTTCACTTGGCAGCCTAGGGGCCCTGGTGTAGTTAGTTCACTTGACAGCCTAGGGGCCCTGGTGTAGTTAGTTCACTTGGCAGCCTAGGGGCCCTGGTTAAAAGTAGTGTACTCAAAGGAATTAGGGAAAAGGGTACTATTTCGGACTCAGCCCATGTGTATCGTCAATGGCATTCATTCATTCATTGACTGATTCCAGGCCAGGGAGATGGCAGTACAGAGCTTCTCTGACGTCTCTACCTCTGAGGACCTGTGTGAGCTCTCCTTACCTGAGCTGATGGGTTACCTGGAGGATGACTGGCTCTGTGCTGAGGAGGAGCAGGTAAGGTAATACTAAAAATAAATACCCAATCAACAACAACGGCCACTAAAAGCAGCAACGCATCATCAACAAAGTTAAAACTATCAATGGATGTTTAAGAACTAAGCGTTGAAATTAAAACAGCTTTTTTTTTTTTTTTTAAACAGGTGTTCGAGACGTTACTGGCGTGGATCCACCACGACCCGTTCTCCCGGCGCGGCGCCATCTCCGACCTCTTCAGGAAGGTGCGTCTGCGCTACATCCACCCCACCTACCTGTTCCAATTCATCGCCAGCGACCCCCTCGTCCAGTCCTCCACCCTGTGCACCGAGGTCATCGAGTCCGTCCGACGCCTCATGTTCTCCATCACTACTAAGTGTGGGTCGGACCTCAAGCCCCTGTGGGTGACCCCGCGGCGTTTCACCTGCCGGGAGACCCTGGTTCTCGTTGGCGGCCGCAAGAACAACGAACAGACGTCCCGCGAAGCACTGCTGTTCGACGAGAGGACTCAGCGCTGGCAGTGGCTGGCCAAGCTGCCCTTGCGACTCTATAAGGCCTCCTACGTCTGTATCCACAGTATCCTGTATGTCCTGGGAGGCCTCACCATGAACACCAAGCACAGAGTGGTCAGCACCACTGTCTATACGTTGTCTCTAAAGACCAACCAGTGGAGGACAACTGAGCCCATGATCCAGCCTCGCTTCGCCCACCAGTCGGTCTCCTACCTGCACTTTATCTTCGTCCTGGGGGGCCTGGGGCCGGAGAAGCAGGTGTGCGACACGGTGCAAAGGTACAATAGTATGTTCAACCAATGGGAGGCTATGGTTCCCATGCCGACGGCTGTGCTACACCCGGCGGTTGCCGCTAACGATCAAAGAATCTACATGTTCGGGGGAGAAGACGCGATGCAGAACCCTGTCAGGATGATACAGGTAGGCAGAATGTCCTTCTGTTGAGTTGGCTGTTGTGTGGTGAACTTGAAGACTTGAAGTCTCGGGGTGTTTAATTACTGAAGACTTGAAGTCTCGGGTGTTGAATTACTGAAGACTTGAAGTGGCGGGTGTTTATTACTGAAGACTTGAAGTCTCGGGTGTTTATTACTGAAGATTTGAAGTCTTGGAGTTTGCTGTTAATCCTTGAAACTTTTTTGGGGGGACAAATCTGCACAGAAACACTAAACTCTTCTAAACCCATCCTCTTTCTCCAGGTGTATCACATTGGCAGGAATATGTGGTCTATGATGGAGACCAGGACAGTGAAGAACGTTTCTGCACCAGCAGCAGTCCTTGATGACAAGATCTACATTATCGGAGGTAGGTGAAGACTGGGTCTGTGGCTTTAGTCAGGGGGAAAAAGGACAATCTAATGTTTCAATTAAATACAACTTTATTTGGTCTACTTAGGACTTTGAGATCTTCGATATCTCTTCTGTCTTTTGTCAAGACAACTTTATCAGCAGCTCTGTCCCCCCTAACTGTCCCCTAACTGTCCCCCCTAACTGTCCCCTAACTGTCCCCCTTAACTGTCCCCTAACTGTCCCCCCTAACTGTCCCCCCTAACTGTCCCCTAACTGTCCCCCCTAACTGTCCCCCTAACTGTCCCCTAATTGTCCCCTAACTGTCCCCCCTATCTGTCTCCCCTAACTGTCCCCCCTAACTGTCCCCCTAACTGTACCCTAACTGTCCCCCTAACTGTCCCCTAACTGTCCCCCTAACTGTCCCCCCTAACTGTCCCCTAACTGTCCCCTAACTGTCCCCCCTAACTGTCCCCCTAACTGTACCCTAACTGTCCCCTAACTGTCCCCCCTAATGTCCTTTTTTTACAGGCTACACCAGAAGAATGATCGCGTACGACACCAAAGCCAACCGCTTTACGAAGTGTGAGAACCTGAAGCAGAGGAGGATGCATCACGCCGTCGCGGTGCTCGACGACAAACTGTACGTGACCGGAGGACGCTTCATCAACGGACACGACGTCATAGAGGACTCCGACAGCTTCGAGTGCTACGACCCGAAGACTGACGCGTGGACGACGAAGGGGACGTTGCCGTACAGGCTGTTTGACCACGGTTCTCTGTCCCTGGTGTGTGTCTCCAACAAATCCAAGCCTCCCTGAGTGTGTATTGTGGATGTGTGTGCCCCCCCCCCTTCAGATGATACACTGCCCGACCAAGCAAAAAAAGACATTAACTGCTCATAGCGTGGAACTGAGAAAAATACCTTTAATTTACCTTGGTGTCACTGTATCTTCATGCAGTTACTGGCTAACATGACCCCCCATTGTCTCCTGAACACAATACAACCGAGGCAGGATACTTGTCCACATGATTAAGAATGTATTTAATGAAGCAAAACATGACATTAACTAATTTTGGACCAAATGAGCAGTTATTGCCTTTTTGCATGGTAGGGCAATACTGTCTATGCATATGTTGCTGCTCGGATGTGACGCTGACCGACACAGATGTTGCAAAGAACATCTCTGATGTCATTTCCTGTCCCATAAAATTCCCTCAATGGGTGACACTTTCTCCAGCAGCGAATCTTAAATCAAATGAGATATTTTTATGTTTTTATCGATTTTATCGTGTGGAACTGAAGCCCTGGGCAGTTAATTGTTGTGTGGAACTGAAGCCCTGGGCAGTTAATTGTTGTGTGGAACTGAAGCCCTGGGCAGTTAATTGTTATGTGGAACTGAAGCCCTGGGCAGTTAATTGTTGTGTGGAACTGAAGCCCTGGGCAGTTAATTGTTATGTGGAACTGAAGCCCCGGGCAGTTAATTGTTGTGTGGAACTGAAGCCCTGGGAAGTTAATTGTTGTGTGGAACTGAAGCCCTGGGCAGTTAATTGTTGTGTGGAACTGAAGCCCTGGGCAGTTAATTGTTGTGTGGAACTGAAGCCCTGGGCAGTTAATTGTTGTGTGGAACTGAAGCCCTGGGCAGTTAATTGTTGTGTGGAACTGAAGCCCTGGGCAGTTAATTGTTGTGTGGAACTGAAGCCCTGGGCAGTTAATTGTTGTGTGGAACTGAAGCCCTGGGCAGTTAATTGTTGTGTGGAATTGAAGCCCTGGGAAGTTAATTGTTGTGTGGAACTGAAGCCCTGGGAAGTTAATTGTTATGTGGAACTGAAGCCCTGGGAAGTTAATTGTTATGTGGAACTGAAGGCTATGGGTGTATACAAGTCCTGTAGACTATATGAAGACGACACTACATGATGACCAACTGTTTAGTCACCAGTCCAAACACACGTTACCAACAGACCGGATGACGTTACTACCCACTGGGGAAAAAAATGGTTGCAACAGTGTTGTTTCTACGTCATTTCAACCCCAAAAGAAATTCAACCTTGATAACGTTGAATCAATGTAGAAAACTGGTTCTGTTTTCACACAACTTATTAGCATAAATCCAACGATATGGTGAAATGTTTTGTTGATTTCACGTTGATTTCACGTTGATTTCACGTCAGTTTAACATCTGAAACCAAATCAAAACTAGACGTTTGAACTGATGTCTGTCCCCAGTGGGTAGGGTCCAGAGTTTTCTCTGGGCACATCTTCGAGGTAAAACTCCAGTCACTACTCATCACTGCACAATTAACAAACCCTACGGTAGGCCAAACATGATGTGAGACAGTCGTCTCTGGTAACAGACTGTAGCTAGCCAGCGCACGCAAGATTTGGTTCTGGGTTCCGAGACTAATGAGGCAGCAAGGACGTTCCCTGTGTTATACTGAGCATCATCACAAACCCAGGGTCGTGTGCCAACATGATTCAGTGACTGTTGTTTGAGAACACTGTATACTGAGTGTACAAAACATTAGGAACACTTTATACTGAGCGTACAAAATATTAGGAACACTTTATACTGAGCGTACAAAACATTAGGAACACTTTATACTGAGCGTGCAAAACATTAGGAACACTTTATACTGAGCGTACAAAACATTAGGAACACTTTATACTGAGCGTACAAAACATTAGGAACACTTTATACTGAATGTGCAAAACATTAGGAACACTTTATACTGAGTGTGCAAAACATTAGGAATTCTTTATACTGAGCATTCATAACATTAGGAACACTATGATGAGCGTACAAAACATTAAGAGTTTCGTCAGACCATGGATTCTACAAGGTGTAGAAAGCATTCCACAGGGCTGCTGGCCCATGTTGACTCCACTGCTTCCTACAGTTGTGTCAAGTTGTCTGGATGTCCTTTGGGTGGTGGACCATTCTTGATACACACGGGAAACTGTTGAGCGTGAAAAACCCAGCAGCTTTGCAGTTCTTGACACAAACTAGTGCGTCTGGCATCTACTACCAAACCTCGCTCTTAAATCTTCTCTCTTGCCCGTTCACCCTCTGAATGGCACAGATACACAATTCATGTCTCAATTGTCTCAAGACTTAAATCCTTCTTTACCCTGTCTCCTCCCCTTCATCTACACTGATTGAAGTGGATTTAACAGGTGACATCAATAAGGGATCATATCTTTCACCTGGATTCACCTGGTCAGTCTATGTTTACGGAAAGAGCAGGTGTTCTTAATGTTTTGTTCGCTCAGTGTGTATTTATAAATAGCGTTCCCCTGAGGCGACGTGGATGGAACTAGTCATATTTCAGTGAGAGTTTTTAACCAAGTCAACGGACATGAGATTTAACAATACCATATGCACATTGTAAGAATGCCGTCATAGTTATATTTGAAGAGTGAGAGGGTTCAGTCTGTTTTATGCGTTTCTTCTTCGTTTCTTCCACACTGTGTGTGGTGACATCGTACAAATGGTTTGCCGACAGATCTATCGCCTCATATAAGTATTTTTTTTAAAATTTGGAGTGATATTAATTTTCGTGTTTGTTTTTGTAATGTTGTTTATGAATAAAAATAAATAATAAAATGTTATCACAATGACTGTGACAGTCAATTTAGTTTAAAATTCTTCGGTACTCCTCTCTGTATAAAGAGGTTTCAGTCTCACTGTGAGGTCTCAGTCTCACTGTCAGGTCTCAGTCTCACTGTGAGGTCTCAGTCCCACTGTGAGGTCTCAGTCCCACTGTGAGGTCTCAGTCTCAATGTGAGGTCTCAGTCTCAATGTGAGGTCTCAGTCTCACTGTGAGGTTTCAGTCTCACTGTGAGGTCTCAGTCTCAATGTGAGGTCTCAGTCTCACTGTGAGGTCTCAGTCTCACTGTGAGGTCTCAGTCTCACTGTGAGGTCTCAGTCTCACTGTGAGGTCTCAGTCCCACTGTGAGGTCTCAGTCCCTCTGTGAGGTCTCAGTCTCAATGTGAGGTCTCAGTCTCAATGTGAGGTCTCAGTCTCACTGTGAGGTTTCAGTCTCACTGTGAGGTCTCAGTCTCAATGTGAGGTCTCAGTCTCACTGTGAGGTCTCAGTCTCACTGTGAGGTCTCAGTCTCAATGTTAGGTCTCAGCCTCACTGTGAGGTCTCAGCCTCACTGTGAGGTTTCAATCCCACTGTGAGGTCTCAGTCTCACTGTCAGGTCTCAGTCTCACTGTGAGGTCTCAGTCACACTGTGAGGACCAGCGCGGGCCAGTGAGACCAGCTGAACTGGGGTCATAGACTTTCATTGAGAGATAGATGGGCTGCTCAGATTCCATCTGTTCTCTAGACACGAAGAAGCATCTCTTACGACAGAGGAGGAGAGGACAGCATATAGTATTTCCGATTTCAACATTTAAATAAACATCCCAATAAATCCCTTACAGTACATCACACTCCATCTCATGTTCCACAACACATAGCATTTCATATCCCCTGTAATACGACACCGTACTCTCGCTTCATTGATTCATTATTAATCGAAACATCATGACCCCGTCTCTGCCAACACTCCTTTCTGAGCCACTTCATTGTCTCTATGCTGAGTAAATGACAGTCTCGTGACAGCCCAACGTCTATGCTGAGTAAATGACAGTCTCGTGACAGCCCAACGTCTATGCTGAGTAAATGACAGTCTCGTGACAGCCCAACCGTCTATGCTGAGTAAATGACAGTCTCGTGACAGCCCAACCGTCTATGCTGAGTAAATGTCAGTCTCGTAACAGCCCAACCGTCTATGCTGAGTAAATGACAGTCTCGTGACAGCCCAACCTTCTATGCTGAGTAAATGACAGTCTCGTGACAGCCCAACCATCTGTGCTGAGTGAAGGTCAGTCTCGTGACAGCCCAACGGCTATGCTGAGTAAATGACAGTCTCATGACAGC
>NW_025748004.1:0-42120 GCF_021184085.1 Oncorhynchus gorbuscha | reverse complement strand
TTAGACTATGTGACAGGTTATAGACTGACAGTTAATAGACTATGTGACAGGTTATAGACTGAGTTAATATTAGACTATGTGACAGGTTATAGACTGACAGTTAATATTAGACTATGTGACAGGTTATAGACTTAGTTAGACTGACAGTTAGACTAGTTAGACTATGTGACAGGTTATAGACTGACAGTTAATATTAGACTATGTGACAGGTTATAGACTGACAGTTAATATTAGACTATGTGACAGGTTATAGACTGACAGTTAATATTAGACTATGTGACAGGTTATAGACTGACAGTTAATATTAGACTATGTGACAGGTTATAGACTGACAGTTAATATTAGACTATGTGACAGGTTATAGACTGACAGTTAATATTAGACTATGTGACAGGTTATAGACTGACAGTTAATATTAGACTATGTGACAGGTTATAGACTGACAGTTAATATTAGACTATGTGACAGGTTATAGACTGACAGTTAATATTAGACTATGTGACAGGTTATAGACTGACAGTTAATATTAGACTATGTGACAGGTTATAGACTGACAGTTAATATTAGACTATGTGACAGGTTATAGACTGACAGTTAATATTAGACTATGTGACAGTTAATATTAGACTATGTGACAGGTTATAGACTGACAGTTAATATTAGACTATGTGACAGGTTATAGACTGACAGTTAATATTAGACTATGTGACAGGTTATAGACTGACAGTTAATATTAGACTATGTGACAGGTTATAGACTGACAGTTAATATTAGACTATGTGACTGACAGTTAACTATTGACAGGTTATAGACTGACAGTTAATATTAGACTATGTGACAGGTTATAGACCGACAGTTAATATTAGACTATGTGACAGGTTATAGACTGATAGTCATTGTCCAGATTTCAGTTAAGTTACTTACATTTAAATGCTATGAACAGTACAGTTCCCTTGACGTGACATTTTGAAGTCCATTAGACTACTGTTCTGGTCCTCTCTTCTATAACAGACTACTGTTCTGGTCCTCTCTTCTATAACATTAGACTACTGTTCTGGTCCTCTCTTCTATAACATTAGACTACTGTTCTGGTCCTCTCTTCTATAACATTAGACTACTGTTCTGGTCCTCTCTTCTATAACAGACTACTGTTCTGGTCCTCTCTTCTATAACAGACTACTGTTCTGGTCCTCTCTTCTATAACATCAGACTACTGTTCTGGTCCTCTCTTCTATACCATTAGACTACTGTTCTGGTCCTCTCTTCTATAACAGACTACTGTTCTGGTCCTCTCTTCTATAACAGACTACTGTTCTGGTCCTCTCTTCTATAACATCAGACTACTGTTCTGGTCCTCTCTTCTATAACAGACTACTGTTCTGGTCCTCTCTTCTATAACATTAGACTACTGTTCTGGTCCTCTCTTCTATAACATTAGACTACTGTTCTGGTCCTCTCTTCTATAACATTAGACTACTGTTCTGGTCCTCTCTTCTATAACATTAGACTACTGTTCTGGTCCTCTCTTCTATAACAGACTACTGTTCTGGTCCTCTCTTCTATAACATTAGACTACTGTTCTGGTCCTCTATTCTCTACCAGACTACTGTTCTGGTCCTCTCTTCTATAACATTAGACTACTGTTCTGGTCCTCTCTTCTATAACAGACTACTGTTCTGGTCCTCTCTTCTATAACATTAGACTACTGTTCTGGTCCTCTCTTCTATAACAGACTACTGTTCTGGTCCTCTCTTCTATAACATTAGACTACTGTTCTGGTCCTCTATTCTCTACCAGACTACTGTTCTGGTCCTCTCTTCTATAACATTAGACTACTGTTCTGGTCCTCTCTTCTATAACAGACTACTGTTCTGGTCCTCTCTTCTATAACATTAGACTACTGTTCTGGTCCTCTATTCTCTACCAGACTACTGTTCTGGTCCTCTCTTCTATAACATTAGACTACTGTTCTGGTCCTCTCTTCTATAACAGACTACTGTTCTGGTCCTCTCTTCTATAACAGACTACTGTTCTGGTCCTCTCTTCTATAACATTAGACTACTGTTCTGGTCCTCTCTTCTATAACATCAGACTACTGTTCTGGTCCTCTCTTCTATAACAGACTACTGTTCTGGTCCTCTGTTCTATAACATTAGACTACTGTTCTGGTCCTCTCTTCTATAACAGACTACTGTTCTGGTCCTCTCTTCTATAACATTAGACTACTGTTCTGGTCCTCTCTTCTATAACATCAGACTACTGTTCTGGTCCTCTCTTCTATAACATTAGACTACTGTTCTGGTCCTCTCTTCTATAACAGACTACTGTTCTGGTCCTCTCTTCTATAACAGACTACTGTTCTGGTCCTCTCTTCTATAACAGACTACTGTTCTGGTCCTCTCTTCTGTAACATTAGACTACTGTTCTGGTCCACTCTTCTATAACAGACTACTGTTCTGGTCCTCTCTTCTATAACATTAGACTACTGTTCTGGTCCTCTCTTCTATAACAGACTACTGTTCTGGTCCTCTCTTCTATAACAGACTACTGTTCTGGTCCTCTCTTCTATAACAGACTACTGTTCTGGTCCTCTCTTCTATAACAGACTACTGTTCTGGTCCTCTCTTCTATAACAGACTACTGTTCTGGTCCTCTCTTCTATAACAGACTACTGTTCTGGTCCTCTCTTCTATAACATTAGACTACTGTTCTGGTCCTCTCTTCTATAACATTAGACTACTGTTCTGGTCCTCTCTTCTATAACATTAGACTACTGTTCTGGTCCTCTCTTCTATAACATTAGACTACTGTTCTGGTCCTCTCTTCTATAACATTAGACTACTGTTCTGGTCCTCTCTTCTATAACATTAGACTACTGTTCTGGTCCTCTCTTCTATAACATTAGACTACTGTTCTGGTCCTCTCTTCTATAACATTAGACTACTGTTCTGGTCCTCTCTTCTATAACATTAGACTACTGTTCTGGTCTCTCTTCTATAACATTAGACTACTGTTCTGGTCCTCTCTTCTATAACATTAGACTACTGTTCTGGTCCTCTCTTCTATAACATTAGACTACTGTTCTGGTCCTCTCTTCTATAACAGACTACTGTTCTGGTCCTCTCTTCTATAACATTAGACTACTGTTCTGGTCCTCTCTTCTATAACATTAGACTACTGTTCTGGTCCTCTCTTCTATAACAGACTACTGTTCTGGTCCTCTCTTCTATAACATTAGACTACTGTTCTGGTCCTCTCTTCTATAACATTAGACTACTGTTCTGGTCCTCTCTTCTATACCATTAGACTACTGTTCTGGTCCTCTCTTCTATAACATTAGACTACTGTTCTGGTCCTCTCTTCTATAACAGACTACTGTTCTGGTCCTCTCTTCTATAACAGACTACTGTTCTGGTCCTCTCTTCTATAACATTAGACTACTGTTCTGGTCCTCTCTTCTATAACATTAGACTACTGTTCTGGTCCTCTCTTCTATAACATTAGACTACTGTTCTGGTCCTCTCTTCTATAACATTAGACTACTGTTCTGGTCTCTCTTCTATAACATTAGACTACTGTTCTGGTCCTCTCTTCTATAACATTAGACTACTGTTCTGGTCCTCTCTTCTATAACATTAGACTACTGTTCTGGTCCTCTCTTCTATAACATTAGACTACTGTTCTGGTCCTCTCTTCTATAACATTAGACTACTGTTCTGGTCCTCTCTTCTATAACATTAGACTACTGTTCTGGTCCTCTCTTCTATAACATTAGACTACTGTTCTGGTCCTCTCTTCTATAACATTAGACTACTGTTCTGGTCCTCTCTTCTATAACATTAGACTACTGTTCTGGTCCTCTCTTCTATAACATTAGACTACTGTTCTGGTCCTCTCTTCTATAACATTAGACTACTGTTCTGGTCCTCTCTTCTATAACATTAGACTACTGTTCTGGTCCTCTCTTCTATAACATTAGACTACTGTTCTGGTCCTCTCTTCTATAACATTAGACTACTGTTCTGGTCCTCTATTCTATAACAGACTACTGTTCTGGTCCTCTCTTCTATAACATTAGACTACTGTTCTGGTCCTCTCTTCTATAACATTAGACTACTGTTCTGGTCCTCTCTTCTATAACAGACTACTGTTCTGGTCCTCTCTTCTATGACATAGACTACTGTTCTGGTCCTCTCTTCTATAACATTAGACTACTGTTCTGGTCCTCTCTTCTATAACAGACTACTGTTCTGGTCCTCTCTTCTATAACAGACTACTGTTCTGGTCCTCTCTTCTATTTCTTTTCAGCTCTCCAGCTGGTCTCTTATTCAATTCAGCTCCCACATTGTCCTTTTTGCCTCATTGGATCGATGTAAACTGTTTCTGCTCAAGTTTCTTAGAGCATTTGACGATTGGCGTGTATTGAGAGAGTTACAGTTAAGCCCCAAAGCTTATAGGCTTCAGCATTAACGCTATATAAACATAATGAACGAACAACCTCATATCATTTACGTATCAATAATCTATAGATTTTTAACACGTTGTTTTCCACCCAGACATGTCAGAGGGGATTGTGGGTTATGAGCAGTGGCGACCCGTCATTTGAGCCTTGCCTATGAAGTTAAAAATATAAAAAATCATATAATATAATAATAATATATATATATATATATATATTTTTTTTTGTTGCCTGTTTCGCATGTTATTTTGGCATTAATACGTGTCACGTTCAGTTTACCAGTCTGTGGCACAGTTGGTAGAGCATGGCGCTTGTAATGCCAGGGTAGTGGGTTAGATTCCCGGGACCACCCATATGTAGAATGTATGCACACATGACTGTAAGTCGCTTTGGATAAAAGAGTCTGCTAAATGGCATATATTATGCTTTATTATTAGTTTGCAAACATTGTAAAAAAAAAGAAAGATCTTAGCTAGCAAGTTTGCAGTCATCATCATGAATCAAGTTGACAATCTACTGGCAAATCCTTTTCAATCCTTGTCATATGAAGAGAAACAATGAAGAGAAATTATAGATAAAATGTATTGGTGCTCATCGGCCATTGGACAAAAACATTACACAACAAGTTGGAAATCGCAAATTCAACAATGAGTGGTTTGGAAGGAATCAGTGACTAACTGCAAGCATTGCAAAGCAATCACTAGCCTGCTATTTAGTGGAGTGGGTGTGTGGGACAAGTCTGTGTTTAAGGGTCTCTTTTCCAAACTTCAAAGGATAAACATTCAACATTGGCCATGGTGTCCATCCAGCATGACTTCTGCCGCGTTCAAAACAACTGGAAACTCGGAACTGGGTAATGTCAGACTTCAGTGAGTTCAAGACAACTGGGAACTCTGAGAAAAACGAGCTCCGACTGGGAAAATACGCTTTGAAAGGTCATCCAACTCTGAATTCCAAGTTGGGAACTCGGGCCTCTTTCTCAAGCTCCAACTTGAAGATCACTGATGTCATGATTTGAACTAGTTTGTACATCTCAATTGTCAGTAAAAAGCACATTTGTTTAAGCAAGTCAGCTATGTTTTTTAAAAGGTGGTAAATGAGGCTGAAATAACTGTTTCGCTGCCAGACAAGGCTCTGCTGAAAACCAGGTGTAGCAGTGGTAAGTTGTTGGGACTCTGCTGTTGGGACAGCTTTATGTAGGCCCTAACAGTTTGTGGGCACCGTTTGTCACCATTATAGTGCAATTGTTTACTTTTGTGTAGTGTTGTGTTGTGTTGTGTTGTGTAGTGTTGTGTTGTGTTGTGTAGTGTAGTGTAGTGTTGTGTAGTGTTGTGTTGTGTTGTGTAGTGTTGTGTTGTGTAGTGTAGTGTTGTGTAGTGTTGTGTTGTGTTGTGTAGTGTTGTGTTGTGTAGTGTTGTGTTGTCTAGTGTAGTGTTGTGTAGTGTAGTGTTGTGTTGTCTAGTGTAGTGTTGTGTTGTGTAGCGTAGTGTTGTGTTGTGTAGTGTTGTGTAGTGTTGTGTTGTGTTGTGTTGTGTAGTGTTGTGTTGTGTAGTGTTGTGTTGTCTAGTGTAGTGTTGTGTAGTGTAGTGTTGTGTTGTCTAGTGTAGTGTTGTGTTGTGTAGTGTAGTGTTGTGTAGTGTTGTGTTGTGTTGTGTTGTGTAGTGTTGTGTTGTGTAGTGTTGTGTTGTGTAGTGTTGTGTTGTCTAGTGTAGTGTCGTGTAGTGTTGTGTAGTGTTGTGTAGTGTTGTGTTGTCTAGTGTAGTGTTGTGTAGTGTTGTGTAGTGTTGTGTTGTGTAGTGTTGTGTAGTGTTGTGTTGGGTTGTGTTGTGTAGTGTTGTGTTGTGTTGTGTTGTGTAGTGTTGTGTTGTGTTGTGCCTTTGTGTTGTGTTGTGTTGTGCCTTTGTGTAGTGTTGTGTTGTGTAGTGTAGTGTTGTGTAGTGTTGTGTTGTGTAGTGTTGTGAAGTGTTGTGTTGTGTAGTGTTTTGTTGTGTAGTGTTGTGTTGTGTTGTGTTGTGCCTTTGTGTAGTGTTGTGTTGTGTAGTGTTGTGTTGTGTAGTGTTGTGTTGTGTAGTGTTGTGTTGTGCCTTTGTGTAGTGTTGTGTTGTGTAGTGTTGTGTAGTGTTGTGTAGTGTTGTGTTGTGCGTTTGTGTAGTGTTGTGTTGTGTAGTGTTGTGTTGTGTAGTGTTGTGTTGTGCCTTTGTGTAGTGTTGTGTTGTGTAGTGTTTTGTAGTGTAGTGTTGTGTTGTGTAGTGTTGTGTTGTGCCTTTGTGTAGTGTTGTGTTGTGTAGTGTTTTGTAGTGTTGTGTAGTGTTGTGCGTTTGTGTAGTGTTGTGTTGTGTAGTGTTGTGTTGTGTTGTGTAGTGTAGTGTTGTGTAGTGTTGTGTTGTGTTGTGTAGTGTTGTGCCTTTGTGTAGTGTTGTGTAGTGTTGTGTAGTGTAGTGTAGTGTTGTGTTGTGTAGTGTAGTGTTGTGTTGTGCGTTTGTGTAGTGTTGTGTAGTGTAGTGTTGTGTAGTGTAGTGTAGTGTTGTGTAGTGTAGTGTAGTGTTGTGTTGTGTAGTGTTGTGTAGTGTTGTGCCTTTGTGTAGTGTAGTGTTGTGTTGTGTAGTGTAGTGTAGTGTTGTGTTGTGTAGTGTTGTGTAGTGTTGTGTTGTGTAGTGTAGTGTTGTGTTGTGTAGTGTAGTGTAGTGTTGTGTTGTGTAGTGTAGTGTTGTGTAGTGTTGTGTAGTGTTGTGTTGTGTTGTGTAGTGTAGTGTTGTGTTGTGTAGTGTTGTGTTGTGTAGTGTAGTGTTGTGTAGTGTTGTGTAGTGTAGTGTAGTGTTGTGTTGTGTTGTGTTGTGTTGTGTAGTGTAGTGTTGTGTAGTGTAGTGTTGTGTTGTGTTGTGTTGTGTAGTGTTGTGTTGTGTAGTGTTGTGTTGTGTTGTGTAGTGTAGTGTTGTGTAGTGTTGTGTAGTGTTGTGTAGTGTAGTGTTGTGTAGTGTAGTGTAGTGTAGTGTAGTGTAGTGTAGTGTTGTGTTGTGTTGTGTTGTGTAGTGTAGTGTTGTGTAGTGTTGTGTAGTGTAGTGTTGTGTTGTGTTGTGTTGTGTTGTGTTGTGTGTTGTAGTGTTGTGTTGTGTTGTGTTGTGTTGTGTTGTGTTGTGTTGTGTTGTGTTGTGTTGTGTTGTGTTGTGTTGTGTAGTGTTGTGTAGTGTTGTGTTGTGTTGTGTAGTGTTGTGTTGTGTAGTGTTGTGTTGTGTTGTGTTGTGTTGTGTTGTGTTGTGTTGTGTAGTGTTGTGTAGTGTTGTGTTGTGTTGTGTAGTGTTGTGTTGTGTAGTGTAGTGTTGTGTTGTGTAGTGTTGTGTAGTGTAGTGTTGTGTTGTGTTGTGTAGTGTTGTGTAGTGTTGTGCCTTTGTGTAGTGGTGTAGTGTTGTGTAGTGTTGTGTTGTGTAGTGTTGTGTTGTGTTGTGTAGTGTTGTGTAGTGTTGTGTAGTGTTGTGTTGTGTAGTGTTGTGTAGTGTAGTGTAGTGTAGTGTAGTGTAGTGTTGTGTAGTGTTGTGTAGTGTTGTGTTGTGTAGTGTTGTGTAGTGTTGTGTAGTGTTGTGTAGTGTAGTGTTGTGTAGTGTAGTGTTGTGTTGTGTTGTGTTGTGGTGTTGTGTTGTGTAGTGTTGTGCCTTTGTGTAGTGGTGTTGTGTAGTGTTGTGTTGTGTAGTGTTGTGTAGTGTAGTGTTGTGTAGTGTTGTGTAGTGTAGTGTTGTGTTGTGTAGTGTAGTGTTGTGTAGTGTTGTGTTGTGTTGTGTAGTGTATTGCATTGATAATGCATTGATTGTTGTTGTTATTGAGTTTGCCTCACCAAGATTTACATGTTAAAATCTTCATTGGTTATGAATCAACATTCAGATCACTGGTGAGGGCGTGTTCTGCAGTGTGGAAGGACTCACAATCTTTCTAATGGCTGTGTTGGAGTGCTCTGCAGTGTGAAAGGACTCACCATCTTTCTAATGGCTGTGTTGGAGTGTTCTGCAGTGTGGAAGGACTCACCATCATTCTAATGGCTGTGTTGGAGTGTTCTGCAGTGTGGAAGGACTCACCATCATTCTAATGGCTGTGTTGGAGTGTTCTGCAGTGTGAAAGGACTCACCATCTTTCTAATGGCTGTGTTGGAGTGCTCTGCAGTGTGAAAGGACTCACCATCTTTCTAATGGCTGTGTTGGAGTGTTCTGCAGTGTGGAAGGACTCACCATCATTCTAATGGCTGTGTTGGAGTGTTCTGCAGTGTGGAAGGACTCACCATCTTTCTGATGGCTGTGTTGGAGTGCTCTGCAGTGTGAAAGGACTCACCATCTTTCTAATGGCTGTGTTGGAGTGCTCTGCAGTGTGGAAGGACTCACCATCTTTCTGATGGCTGTGTTGGAGTGCTCTACAGTGTGAAAGGACTCACCATCTTTCTAATGGCTGTGTTGGAGTGCTCTGCCGCTGTGGCGATCAACTCCAGAGATTCTGAAAAGACACAAGAGACTTTGTTACGACAACAAAAATATTCCTGCATTTCCCTCGAATGAATTGAAAGTAATAATATATATATACATATTTGTATAATAATATATTTTATTTGTATAATAATATATTTTATTTGTATAATAATATATTTTATTTGCATAATAATATATTTTATTTGCATAATAATATATTTTATTTGCATAATAATATATTTTATTTGCATAATAATATATTTTATTTGCATAATAATATATTTTATTTGTATAGCTCTTTTCATATCATAGAGCACTCAAACTCAACTCTGGACCTTGAAGCCACTTCCACTTCATTTTTTTAATTAGCCCAGTGACACCACTAATTAGACCATTGACACCACTAATTAGACCAGTGACACCACTAATTAGACCAGTGACACCACTAATTAGACCAGTGACACCACTAATTAGACCAGTGACACCACTAATTAGACCAGTGACACCACTAATTAGACCAGTGAAACCACTAATTAGACCAGTGACACCACTAATTAGACCAGTGACACCACTAATTAGACCAGTGACACCAGGCGTGTGGAATTAATTATCAGGTAAAACAGAAAACCAACAAGCTCCGGACCTCATAGGGTAAGAGTTGAATACTCCTGTCATTGCGAGTCTCAGACTGGTTCACAATTTAACGAAAACATAGAGATAGTAAGAGAGCCCGTCAAGCCAAATAGTGTCCACCTGCCAAAAAGTATCTCCCCTTGCATTATAATGGGATTCAATTAACTCTATCTTTCGTTGCTCGGAATGTTGCTGGAACTCGCAAAAGTCTGACCGGATTACGTAATGAACCAAAGCACCTGATGCTATGTTGGTTGCTTGGGCTCTATTTTTTGCCCTGTAGCGGTCGCGGAGGACGGAGGATGCGGGCAGTTCTAGTTCACCTCATAAAAGCTTGATTGGTTAATGCGCAAATTTATTACCTCAGAATCGCTCTCCAAGGACAGTGTTTTTGACGGTGACTACCTGCTGACTACTTACTGACTACACACTGACTACCTGCTGACTACCTACTGACTACTTACTGACTACTTACTGACTACCTTCTGACTACTTACTGACTACTTACTGACTACTTACTGACTACTTACTGACTACCTACTGACTACCTGCTGACTACCTACTGACTACCTGCTGACTACCTACTGACTACCTGCTGACTACCTACTGACTACCTGCTGACTACCTACTGACTACTTACTGACTACTTACTGACTACCTGCTGACTACTTACTGACTACTTACTGACTACCTGCTGACTACTTACTGACTACCTGCCGACTACCTGCTGACTACCTGCTGACTACCTACTGACTACCTGCTGACTACCTACTGACTACCTGCTGACTACCTGCTGACTACCTACTGACTACCTGCTGACTACCTGCTGACTACCTACTGACTACCTGCTGACTACTTACTGACTACCTGCTGACTACCTGCTGACTACCTGCTGACTACCTACTGACTACCTGCTGACTACCTGCTGACTACCTGCTGACTACCTACTGACTACCTGCTGACTACCTGCTGACTACTTACTGACTACCTGCTGACTACTTACTGACTACCTGCTGACTACCTGCTGACTACCTGCTGACTACCTACTGACTACCTGCTGACTACCTGCTGACTACCTGCTGACTACCTGCTGACAACACACTGACAACACACTGACAACACACTGACTACCTACTGACTACCTGCTGACTACCTGCTGACTACACACTGACTACCTGCTGACTACCTGCTGACTACCTGCTGACTACTTACTGACTACCTGCTGACTACCTGCTGACTACCTGCTGACTACCTACTGACTACCTGCTGACTACCTGCTGACTACCTACTGACTACCTGCTGACTACCTACTGACTACCTACTGACTACCTGATGACTACCTGCTGACTACCTACTGACTACCTGATGACTACCTGCTGACTACCTGCTGACTACACACTGACTACCTGCTGACTACTTACTGACTACCTGCTGACTACCTGCTGACTACCTACTGACTACCTGCTGACTACCTACTGACTACCTGCTGACTACCTACTGACTACCTACTGACTACCTGATGACTACCTGCTGACTACCTACTGACTACCTACTGACTACCTACTGACTACCTGCTGACTACCTACTGACTACCTACTGACTACCTGCTGACTACCTACTAACTACCTGCTGACTACACACTGACTACCTGCTGACTACCTGCTGACTACTTACTGACTACCTGCTGACTACCTACTGACTACCTACTGACTACCTGCTGACTACCTGCTGACTACCTACTGACTACCTGCTGACTACCTGCTGACTACCTACTGACTACCTGCTGACTACCTGCTGACTGACTACATACTACCTACTGACTACCTGCTGACTACCTACTGACTACCTGCTGACTACCTACTGACTACCTGCTGACTACCTACTGACTACCTGCTGACTACCTGCTGACTACCTGCTGACTACCTGCTGACTGATTACAGACACCTGTGTCTTTTGACACTATATAAACGAGTCATCCCGCAGTGTTTGTGATTATACCCTGATGAAGACAGCTTGGCTGTCCAAATGTTGGTATTCAATTTTTTGCATCTGAGCTCCAAGAGTGTGCGGCTCTCTTTTATTTTCAAGACTACCTGCTGACTACTTACTGACTGAAAAGACTGAAAAGAGAGCACTCTTTCTTTAACCTATATTTGTCTTTATATAAGACAATGCTGTTAAATAGGAAGAAGTAATTTAATCTGTTTTTAGATTTTAGATTGACATTGCTAGCCTTTACATAAATGAATTGCAAACTCCCTGCAGGTTTGTGACAAATTCTCTGTAAACTACATAGTGTACCACAAAATATTTGCCAGAAGTTTGCAAATGTTGTTACTAGTGTTGAATCTGCTGCCAACCTTTGGCAACAATAATTTGTATTGCCACTAGTGTCACGCCTTGGTCTTAGTATTTTGTGTTTTCGTTATATATTTGGTCAGACCAGGGTGTGACATGGGGTTTTGTTGTTGTATTTCGTATTGGGGTTTTTGTATTATTGGGATTGCGGCTGAGTAGGGGTGTTGTATAGGCTTGGCTGCCTGAGGCGGTTCTCAATCAGAGTCAGGTGATTCTCGTTGTCTCTGATTGGGAACCGTATTTAGGTAGACTGGTTTCGCTTTGTATTCTGTGGGTGTTTGTTCCTGTCTCTGTGTAGTTTCACCAGATAGGCTGTAATGGGTTTCACGTTCCGTTTGTGTTTTTTTGTATAATTCTAAGTTATTTCATGTATCGCGATCTCTTTATTAAAGACATGAGTAACCACTACGCTGCATGGTGGTCCTTCTGTAGCTCAGTTGGTAGAGCATGGCGCTTGTAACGCCAGGGTAGTGGGTTCGATCCCGGGACCACCCATACGTAGAATGTATGCACACATGACTGTAAGTCGCTTTGGATAAAAGCGTCCGCTAAATGGCATATATTATTATATTATTATTATATTATTTCGGTCCGACTCTCTTTCTACAAACGAAGAACGCCGTTACAGCTAGTGGCAAACTGTTCACCAGAGGGGGTTTTTCTCTCAAGATTTGATTCGGTGGAAAACCTGTGGAAACAAGTTCCAACCAATCAGGGGGTTTAGAAACTTTACCAAATGGAAACCATGCTATTTCCTCATGCCACCAGTGTGTGAAGTCCATCAGAATAATTGCAGGTATTCTAGTGCGACTGAGTGACTGACGAGTTTGAAACTGCATGTTTTATTTAAGACAGATTAAGTAGCAAATGTTATGAATTTTGAATTTGATGGTCATTCAGGGTAAAAATAGGTTGTCCTATCATAATTAGGTAGCTGGCTAACGTTAGCTCGGCATTTAACACCATAGTGCCCTCCAAGTTCTTCATCAAGCTCGAGACCCTGGGTCTCGACCCCGCCCTGTGCAACTGGGTACTGGACTTCCTGACGGGCCGCCCCCAGGTGGTGAGGGTAGACAACAACATCTCCACCCCGCTGATCCTCAACACTGGGGCCCCACAAGGGTGCGTTCTGAGCCCTCTCCTGTACTCCCTGTTCACCCATGACTGCGTGGCCACGTTTGCGGACGACACAACAGTGGTAGGCTTGATTACCAACAACGACGAGACGGCCTACAGGGAGGAGGTGAGGGCCCTCGGAGTGTGGTGTCAGGAAAATAACCTCACACTCAACGTCAACAAAACTAAGGAGATGATTGTGGACTTCAGGAAACAGCAGAGGGAACACCCCTATCCACATCGATGGAACAGTAGTGGAGAGGGTAGTAAGTTTTAAGTTCCTCGGCGTACACATCACAGACAAAACTGAATTGATCCACCCACACAGACAGCATCGTGAAGAAGGCGCAGCAGCGCCTCTTCAACCTCAGGAGGCTTAAGAAATTTGGCTTGTCACCAAAAGCACTCACAAACTTCTACAGATGCACAATCGAGAGCATCCTGTCGGGCTGTATCACCGCCTGGTACGGCAACTGCTCCGCCCTCAACCGTAAGGCTCTGCAGAGGGTAGTGAGGTCTGCACAACGCATCACCGGGGGCAAACTACCTGCTCTCCAGGACACCTACACCACCCGATGTCACAGGAAGGCCATAAAGATCATCAAGGACAACAACCACCCGAGCCACTGCCTGTTCACCCCGCTATCATCCAGAAGGCGAGGTCAGTACAGGTGCATCAAAGCTGGGACCGAGAGACTGAAAAACAGCTTCTATCTCAAGGCCATCAGACTGTTAAACAGCCACCACTAACATTGAGTGGCTGCTGCCAACACACTGACTCAACTCCAGCCACTTTAATAATGAGAATTGATGGGAAATTATGTAAAATATATCACTAGCCACTTTAAACAATGCTACCTAATATAATGTTTACATATCCTACATTATTCATCTCATACGTATACGTTTATACTGTACTCTATATCATCTACTGCATCCTTATGTAATACATGTATCACTAGCCACTTTGACTATGCCACTTTGTTTACATACTCATCTCATATGTATATACTGTACACTATATCATCGACTGCATCTTGCCTATGCCGCTCTGTACCATCACTCATTCATATATCTTTATGTACATATTCTTTATCCCCTTACACTTGTGTCTATAAGGTAGTAGTTTTGGAATTGTTAGCTAGATTACTTGTTGGTTATTACTGCATTGTCGGAACTAGAAGCACAAGCATTTCGCTACACTCGCACTAACATCTGCTAACCATGTGTATGTGACAAATACAATTTGATTTGATTTGATTTCCTGTTCTCCAGGACCTAGGGATGCTGCCCAACACCCAGACCTGGATCCAACTGATGTCCTCCATTTCCAACCACCCTCCAACTTTTCATTTATATCATCTACAGCTACTGTTATTGTCATGTTGTCATTATCTGATAAGAAAGTTTTCTTGCTCTGTCATACTGGGCACATAATATGTAAGATAAACAGATGAACTAAAATCACGAGCACTGCCAACACTCAGAACAAAGAGAGCAGCAGTGCCTGGACTTCACCGTCTCCCTCTTCAAGTCCCTCTTCTGAGACTAGCTGCCTGTTGAGAACTAATGACAGGCAGAGTCTCCCACCTGCACAGCATCCTCCTCTCCTCTCTATTCTACACACCAGAATGCACTATTTCAGTCTGTGATTGCCATGTGAGTGTACAAAAAATGTGTGAAAATAAATTAATGACACACCTGCACCACAAAAATCTTCAATATTGCCAGTTTGATATTCACATCTGTTTCACAAGGAGCTCATTATTGTAAATTGTAACATATCCCTTGATGGTATTTGTTAGTTCAACATTGTTCATTATTGTATCCTAGGACCTACAATAGGTAGATATCTATTCCACCACAAGGGGGTGCTAACGAGCTACGGGAGATAGATTAAAAAAATATATAAAAAAATCATAACATTTACATTTACATTAAGGGTGTTTTGGCTGATGAAAACAGTAAGTAGCAAATGTTATGAATTTTGAAGACAAGAGGAGGGATGTATTTTTTAATTTTTAATTTAACTTTTATTTAACTAGGCTGCACAAAATAAAAAACATGACAGCCTGACTAGTATATCAAATGGATTTGCAGATGAATGTAAATTAATGTAAATTAGCTGACTTTCTGATCTGTAAGTAACTTTAACGTGTTGAGCCTTACACGCCTTCTTTTTGCTATTTACAAAACGTAGCAACGTTTATCACATGGATTTCATGTTGTTGAAATGTTAAAGGTGCAATATGCAGAAATTGCTCTGTCATTTCCTGGTTGCTAAAATTTCTAATCATTTTTGTTTATGTGACAAAAACAAGCAATTCATAGTGTAGAGAATTATTGTACAGTCTAAACGGCTGTAAAATATATTTTCAATAACCGTAAATTTTGTATTTACAGCTGTTTGAAGCAAAACCAAAAGTCGTTAGACGGAAAACAAAAACTTAAAGAACGGGAAGCATAGAAATAGCCCACCTAGAACAGATCCTCCCCTTCTTAGACTTGCTTTCAGCGAGAATGACAGATCTATAACTCACTTTTCTATGTGAATTCAGTCGGGTCGCCCCAAACAAGTTACAAATTAGCAAGGGACCCAAAAGTACTGTAGTTTGAAGTAAATGTTTTAATCTTCTTCGCTAATCAAATCTCAATAAAACAGAGACATTGTAGTGGAAAGCTTGGTTTTACAAGGGGTTGAAAATAAAGTCATTTTAGCTGTAATGATCTCCAAAATTCGCCCCATTAGGTCATCACACCGTTGATATACTGTTGTGATGCAGGGGGACATATTAATGGGCTTTCTCTATTTTAAAGGGCGTTCCATTTCTTCTTCTACTACTTCTATGAGTAGGTAAACAAACTGAAATGGTGCCATACTGCCCCCTGGAGGGTGATGTCTGAACAGGTTTAAAGACAAGGATGGTGATTTTACTGCCCCCTGGAGGGTGTAATCTGAACAGGTATTTTAATTTAACCTTTATTTAACCAGGCAAGTCAGTTAAGAACACATTCTTATTTTCAATGACGGCCTGGGAACAGTGGGTTAACTGCCTGTTCAGGGGCAGAACGACAGATTTGTACCTTGTCAGCTCGGGGGTTTGAACTTGCAAACTTCCGGTTACTAGTCCAACGCTCTAACCACTAGGTTGATGTTTTACTGCCCCCCTGGAGTTATGGAATGTTTGAAGAGTAGTTTAATTCATTGGCTGACCCTTTCTGCTGACCTGGATGAAATGTTGTGATTCCTCATGAACTCCCACCCAGTTGACTACGAGTCAAAGCCCTCAATGGAGTTGCATCCAGAGCTGGCTTTCTAACAGTTTGCAGCAGCACAAACTGCACAAACAACACTGAAATGAGACAATGTGAAGAGCGTGTGTGTGTGTGTGTGTGTGTGTGTGTGTGTGTGTGTGAGCGTGTGTGTGTGTGTGTGTGTGTGTGTGTGTGTGTGTGTGTGTGTGTGTGTGTGTGTGTGTGTGTGTGTGTGTGTGTGTGTGTGTGTGTGTGTGTGTGTGTGTGTGTGTGTGTGTGTGTGTGTGTGTGTGTGTGTGTGTGTGTATAGCAGTGCATGACGCAGGACCGGGATGGGTTCAAACACTCACTCTGGGCATCCTTAAAGTCATCATGGTCGCCAGGGAGACGGTGCAGGTAGTCTTTCAACAGCAGCTCGTAGCGAGGGATCCTCTGAACCGGCTCCAACATGTGGTGCTGTAGGGTCAGGTTACCACAGCGCTCCTCTCTCTGAGGACACACACACAGAGACACACAGGTTACCACAGCGCTCCTCTCTCTGAGGACACACACACAGAGACACACAGGTTACCACAGCGCTCCTCTCTCTGAGGACACACACACAGAGACACACAGGTTACCACAGCGCTCCTCTCTCTGAGGACACACATACAGAGACACACAGGTTACCACAGCGCTCCTCTCTCTGAGGACACACACACAGAGACACACAGGTTACCACAGCGCTCCTCTCTCTGAGGACACACACAGAGACACACAGGTTACCACAGCGCTCCTCTCTCTGAGGACACACACAGAGACACACACACCACACAGGAAGCTGTTGAGCGTGAAAAACCCAGCAGCGTTGCAGTTCTTAACACAAACCGGTGCGTCTGGCACCTACTACCATACCCTACTACCACCTACTACCATACCATACTACCACCTACTACCATACCCTACTACCATACCCTACTACCACCTACTACCACCTACTACCATACCCTACTACCATACCCTACTACCACCTACTACCATACCATACTACCACCTACTACCATACCCTACTACCACCTACTACCATACCCTACTACCACCTACTACCATACCCTACTACCACCTACTACCATACCCTACTACCACCTACTACCACCTACTACCATACCATACTACCACCTACTACCACCTACTACCATACCATACTACCACCTACTAGCATACCATACTACCACCTACTACCATACCCTACTACCACCTACTACCATACCATACTACCACCTACTACCATACCCTACTACCACCTACTACCACCTACTACCACCTACTAGCATACCATACTACCACCTACTACCATACCACACTACCACCTACTACCATACCATACTACCACCTACTACCACCTACTACCATACCATACTACCACCTACTACCATACCATACTACCACCTACTACCATACCATACTACCACCTACTACCATACCATACTACCACCTACTACCATACCATACTACCACCTACTACCATACCATACTACCACCTACTACCATACCATACTACCACCTACTACCATACCATACTACCACCTACTACCATAACCTGTCAAAAGGCATTTTAATATTCTGTCTTGCCCATTCACCCTCTGTATGGCACACAATCAATGTCTCAATTGTCTCAAGACACAACAAAAAATCCCTCTTTAACCTGGGTACGTACTCCTCTTCATCTGCACCCCAACTGGCAGCCTGGGGTTTTATATGGACCCAGAAAGGTTTCAGACCCCTTGACTTTTTCCACATTTCGTTACGTTACAGCCTCATTCTAAAATTGATTCCATTAAGTGGATATTAGAGCAAAAAAAACAAGCCATTAAGTTGAAAGGAATTGTCTGTAGAGCTCCGAGACAGGATTGTGTCGAGGCACAGATCTGGGGAAAGGGTACCAAAATATTTTTTCAGCATTGAAGGTCCCCGAGAACACAGTGGCCTCCATCATTCTTAATTGGAAAAGTTTGGAACCACCAAGACTCATCCTAGAGCTGCCATCTAGCCAAACTGAGAAATTGGGGGAGAAGGGCCTTGGTCAAGGAGGTGACCTACCCCTACCCCGGTCAACAGCACTGCACCCCCCACAGCAACTCGCCCAAGCCTTCCCCATTTCTCCTTCTCCCAAATCCAGTCAGCTGATGTCCTGAAAGAGCTGCAAAAACTGGACCCCTACAAATCAGCCGGGCTAGACAATCTGGACCATTTCTTTCTAAAATGATCTGCCGAAATTGTTGCAACCCCTATTACTAGCCTGTTCAACCTCTCTTTCATGTCGTCTGAGATTGGAACGCAGCTGCTGTCATCCCCCTTCTTCAAAGGGGGGGACACTCTTGACCCAAACTGCTACAGACCTATATCTATACGACCCTGCCTTTCTATGGTCTTCGAAAGCCAAGTCAACAAACAGATTACCGACCATTTAGAATCCCACCGTACCTTCTCCGTTATACAATCTGGTTTCAGAGCTGGTCATGGCTGCACCTCAGCAACGTGGTAACTACAAAAATCTCTGAAACTGGAAACACTAATCTCCCTCACTACCTTTAAGCACCAGCTGTCAGAGCAGTTCACAGATTACTGCACCTGTACATAGCCCATCTATAATTTAGCCCAAACAACTACCTCTTCCCCTACTGTATTTATTTATTTTGCTGTTATTCTCGCTGAACCATAGTCAATATATCATCTTATCTATCTATGGGATCCACACGTTCCGACAGACAGCAGGGTACAGTACAAGGCTGCTGGTGGTTCTAATCAGATTGATCAAGTCTGTAACCATGTTAGTATTCAGTAAGAGTAAGCTATGAGCAGAGTGTTTGAAGAAGGGGAGATCCTCTGTCTGATTGGTCATTAGTATTCTACTGGCTGCTCTTTTTCCAACAACATGACTGGCTCCCAGCCCCACCACCTAGTTACCAGTCATATTAACCTGACTGTCTCTAACTACCTAGCTACCAGTCATAATAACCTGACTGGCTCCCACTACCTAGTTACCAGTCATATTAACCTGACTGGCTCCCACCACCTAGTTACCAGTCATATTAACCTGACTGGCTCCCACCACCTAGTTACCAGTCATATTAACCTGACTGGCTCCCACCACCTAGTTACCAGTCATATTAACCTGACTGGCTCCCACCACCTAGTTACCAGTCATATTAACATGACTGGCTCCCACCACCTAGTTACTAGTCATATTAACCTGACTGGCTCCAACCACCTAGTTACCAGTCATATTAACCTGACTGGCTCCCAGTCCCACCACCTAGTTACTAGTCATATTAACCTGACTGGTTCCAACCACCTAGTTACCAGTCATATTAACCTGACTGGCTCCCACCACCTAGTTACTAGTCATCATATTAACCTGACTGGCTCCCAGTCCCACCACCTAGTTACCAGTCATATTAACATGACTGGCTCCCACCACCTAGTTACCAGTCATATTAACCTGACTGGCTCCCAGTCCCACCACCTAGTTACTAGTCATATTAACCTGACTGGCTCCCACCACCTAGTTACCAGTCATATTAACCTGACTGGCTCCCACCACCTAGTTACCAGTCATATTAACCTGACTGGCTCCCACCACCTAGTTACCAGTCATAATAACCTGACTGGTTCCAACCACCTAGTTACCAGTCATATTAACCTGACTGGCTCCCACCACCTAGTTACCAGTCATATTAACCTGACTGGCTCCCACCACCTAGTTACTAGTCATCATATTAACCTGACTGGCTCCCAGTCCCACCACCTAGTTACCAGTCATATTAACATGACTGGCTCCCACCACCTAGTTACCAGTCATATTAACCTGACTGGCTCCCAGTCCCACCACCTAGTTACTAGTCATATTAACCTGACTGGCTCCCACCACCTAGTTACCAGTCATATTAACCTGACTGGCTCCCACCACCTAGTTACCAGTCATATTAACCTGACTGGCTCCCACCACCTAGTTACCAGTCATAATAACCTGACTGGTTCCAACCACCTAGTTACCAGTCATATTAACCTGACTGGCTCCCACCACCTAGTTACCAGTCATATTAACCTGACTGGCTCCCACCACCTAGTTACTAGTCATCATATTAACCTGACTTGCTCCCACCACCTAGTTACCAGTCATATTAACCTGACTGGCTCCAACCACCTAGTTACCAGTCATATTAACCTGACTGGATCCCACCACCTAGTTACCAGTCATATTAACCTGACTGGCTCCCAGTCCCACCACCTAGTTACCAGTCATATTAACCTGACTGGCTCCCACCACCTAGTTACCAGTCATATTAACCGGACTGGCTCCCAGTCCCACCACCTAGTTACTAGTCATATTAACCTGACTGGTTCCAACCACCTAGTTACCAGTCATATTAACCTGACTGGCTCCCACCACCTAGTTACCAGTCATATTAACCGGACTGGCTCCCAGTCCCACCACCTAGTTACTAGTCATATTAACCTGACTGGTTCCAACCACCTAGTTACCAGTCATATTAACCTGACTGGCTCCCACCACCTAGTTACTAGTCATCATATTAACCTGACTGGCTCCCAGTCCCACCACCTAGTTACTAGTCATATTAACCTGACTGGTTCCAACCACCTAGTTACCAGTCATATTAACCTGACTGGCTCCCACCACCTAGTTACCAGTCATATTAACCTGACTGGTTCCAACCACCTAGTTACCAGTCATATTAACCTGACTGGCTCCCACCACCTAGTTACCAGTCATATTAACCTGACTGGCTCCCACCACCTAGTTACCAGTCATATTAACCTGACTGGCTCCCACCACCTAGTTACCAGTCATATTAACCTGACTGGCTCCCACCACCTAGTTACCAGTCATATTAACCGGACTGGCTCCCAGTCCCACCACCTAGTTACTAGTCATATTAACCTGACTGGTTCCAACCACCTAGTTACCAGTCATATTAACCTGACTGGCTCCCACCACCTAGTTACTAGTCATCATATTAACCTGACTGGCTCCCAGTCCCACCACCTAGTTACTAGTCATATTAACCTGACTGGTTCCAACCACCTAGTTACCAGTCATATTAACCTGACTGGCTCCCACCACCTAGTTACCAGTCATATTAACCTGACTGGTTCCAACCACCTAGTTACCAGTCATATTAACCTGACTGGCTCCCACCACCTAGTTACCAGTCATATTAACCTGACTGGCTCCCACCACCTAGTTACCAGTCATATTAACCTGACTGGCTCCCACCACCTAGTTACCAGTCATATTAACCTGACTGGCTCCCAGTCCCACCACCTAGTTACCAGTCATATTAACCTGACTGGCTCCAAGTCCCACCACCTAGTTACCAGTCATATTAACCTGACTGGCTCCCACCACATAGTTACCAGTCATATTAACCTGACTGGCTCCCAGTCCCACCACCTAGTTACCAGTCATATTAACCTGACTGGCTCCCACCACCTAGTTACCAATCATATTAACCTGACTGGCTCCCAGTCCCACCACCTAGTTACTAGTCATATTAACCTGACTGGTTCCAACCACCTAGTTACCAGTCATATTAACCTGACTGGCTCCCACCACCTAGTTACTAGTCATCATATTAACCTGACTGGCTCCCACCACCTAGTTACCAGTCATATTAACCTGACTGGCTCCCACCACCTAGTTACCAGTCATATTAACCTGACTGGCTCCCACCACCTAGTTACCAGTCATATTAACCTGACTGGCTCCAACCACCTAGTTACCAGTCATATTAACCTGACTGGCTCCCAGTCCCACCACCTAGTTACCAGTCATATTAACCTGACTGGCTCCCACCACCTAGTTACCAGTCATATTAACCTGACTGGCTCCCAGTCCCACCACCTAGTTACCAGTCATATTAACCTGACTGGCTCCCACCACCTAGTTACCAGTCATATTAACCGGACTGGCTCCCAGTCCCACCACCTAGTTACCAGTCATATTAACCTGACTGGCTCCCACCACCTAGTTACTAGTCATATTAACCTGACTGGCTCCCAGTCCCACCACCTATTTACCAGTCATATTAACCTGACTGGCTCCCAGTCCCACCACCTATTTACCAGTCATATTAACCTGACTGGCTCCCAGTCCCACCACCTAGTTACCAGTCATATTAACCTGACTGGCTCCCAGTCCCACCACCTATTTACCAGTCATATTAACCTGACTGGCTCCCAGTCCCACCACCTAGTTACCAGTCATATTAACCTGACTGGCTCCCAGTCCCACCACCTAGTTACCAGTCATATTAACCTGACTGGCTCCCAGTCCCACCACCTAGTTACTAGTCATCATATTAACCTGACTGGCTCCAACCACCTAGTTACTAGTCATATTAACCTGACTGGTTCCAACCACCTAGTTACCAGTCATATTAACCTGACTGGCTCCCACCACCTGACTGGCTCCCACCACCTAGTTACCAGTCATGTTAACCTGACTGGCTCCCAGTCCCACCACCTAGTTACCAGTCATATTAACCTGACTGGCTCCCAGTCCCACCACCTAGTTACTAGTCATATTAACCTGACTGGTTCCAACCACCTAGTTACCAGTCATATTAACCTGACTGGCTCCCACCACCTAGTTACTAGTCATCATATTAACCTGACTGGCTCCCACCACCTAGTTACCAGTCATATTAACCTGACTGGCTCCATCCACCTAGTTACCAGTCATATTAACCTGACTGGCTCCAACCACCTAGTTACCAGTCATATTAACCTGACTGGCTCCCACCACCTAGTTACCAGTCATATTAACCTGACTGGTTCCCAGTCCCACCACCTAGTTACCAGTCATATTAACCTGACTGGCTCCCACCACCTAGTTACCAGTCATATTAACCTGACTGGCTCCAACCACCTAGTTACCAGTCATATTAACCTAACTGGCTCCCACCACCTAGTTACCAGTCATATTAACCTGACTGGCTCCCAGTCCCACCACCTAGTTACCAGTCATATTAACATGACTGGCTCCCACCACCTAGTTACCAGTCATATTAACCTGACTGGTTCCCACCACCTAGTTACCAGTCATATTAACCTGACTGGCTCCCAGTCCCACCACCTAGTTACCAGTCATATTAACCTGACTGGCTCCCAGTCCCACCACCTAGTTACCAGTCATATTAACCTGACTGGCTCCCACCACCTAGTTACCAGTCATATTAACCTGACTGGTTCCCAGTCCCACCACCTAGTTACCAGTCATATTAACCTGACTGGCTCCCAGTCCCACCACCTAGTTACCAGTCATATTAACCTGACTGGCTCCCAGTCCCACCACCTAGTTACCAGTCATATTAACCTGACTGGTTCCCACCACCTAGTTACCAGTCATATTAACCTGACTGGCTCCCACCACCTAGTTACCAGTCATATTAACCTGACTGACTCCCACCACCTAGTTACCAGTCATATTAACCTGACTGGCTCCCACCACCTAGTTACCAGTCATATTAACCTGACTGGCTCCCAGTCCCACCACCTAGTTACCAGTCATATTAACCTGACTGGCTCCAAGTCCCACCACCTAGTTACCAGTCATATTAACCTGACTGGCTCCCACCACCTAGTTACCAGTCATATTAACCTGACTGGCTCCCAGTCCCACCACCTAGTTACCAGTCATATTAACCTGACTGGCTCTCACCACCTAGTTACCAATCATATTAACCTGACTGGCTCCCAGTCCCACCACCTAGTTACTAGTCATATTAACCTGACTGGTTCCAACCACCTAGTTACCAGTCATATTAACCTGACTGGCTCCCACCACCTAGTTACTAGTCATCATATTAACCTGACTGGCTCCCACCACCTAGTTACCAGTCATATTAACCTGACTGGCTCCCACCACCTAGTTACCAGTCATATTAACCTGACTGGCTCCCACCACCTAGTTACCAGTCATATTAACCTGACTGGCTCCAACCACCTAGTTACCAGTCATATTAACCTGACTGGCTCCCAGTCCCACCACCTAGTTACCAGTCATATTAACCTGACTGGCTCCCACCACCTAGTTACCAGTCATATTAACCTGACTGGCTCCCAGTCCCACCACCTAGTTACCAGTCATATTAACCTGACTGGCTCCCACCACCTAGTTACCAGTCATATTAACCGGACTGGCTCCCAGTCCCACCACCTAGTTACCAGTCATATTAACCTGACTGGCTCCCACCACCTAGTTACTAGTCATATTAACCTGACTGGCTCCCAGTCCCACCACCTATTTACCAGTCATATTAACCTGACTGGCTCCCAGTCCCACCACCTATTTACCAGTCATATTAACCTGACTGGCTCCCAGTCCCACCACCTATTTACCAGTCATATTAACCTGACTGGCTCCCAGTCCCACCACCTAGTTACCAGTCATATTAACCTGACTGGCTCCCAGTCCCACCACCTATTTACCAGTCATATTAACCTGACTGGCTCCCAGTCCCACCACCTAGTTACCAGTCATATTAACCTGACTGGCTCCCAGTCCCACCACCTAGTTACCAGTCATATTAACCTGACTGGCTCCCAGTCCCACCACCTAGTTACTAGTCATCATATTAACCTGACTGGCTCCAACCACCTAGTTACTAGTCATATTAACCTGACTGGTTCCAACCACCTAGTTACCAGTCATATTAACCTGACTGGCTCCCACCACCTGACTGGCTCCCACCACCTAGTTACCAGTCATGTTAACCTGACTGGCTCCCAGTCCCACCACCTAGTTACCAGTCATATTAACCTGACTGGCTCCCAGTCCCACCACCTAGTTACTAGTCATATTAACCTGACTGGTTCCAACCACCTAGTTACCAGTCATATTAACCTGACTGGCTCCCACCACCTAGTTACTAGTCATCATATTAACCTGACTGGCTCCACCACCTAGTTACCAGTCATATTAACCTGACTGGCTCCAACCACCTAGTTACCAGTCATATTAACCTGACTGGCTCCAACCACCTAGTTACCAGTCATATTAACCTGACTGGCTCCCACCACCTAGTTACCAGTCATATTAACCTGACTGGTTCCCAGTCCCACCACCTAGTTACCAGTCATATTAACCTGACTGGCTCCCACCACCTAGTTACCAGTCATATTAACCTGACTGGCTCCAACCACCTAGTTACCAGTCATATTAACCTAACTGGCTCCCACCACCTAGTTACCAGTCATATTAACCTGACTGGCTCCCAGTCCCACCACCTAGTTACCAGTCATATTAACCTGACTGGCTCCCACCACCTAGTTACCAGTCATATTAACCTGACTGGTTCCCACCACCTAGTTACCAGTCATATTAACCTGACTGGCTCCCAGTCCCACCACCTAGTTACCAGTCATATTAACCTGACTGGCTCCCAGTCCCACCACCTAGTTACCAGTCATATTAACCTGACTGGCTCCCACCACCTAGTTACCAGTCATATTAACCTGACTGGTTCCCAGTCCCACCACCTAGTTACCAGTCATATTAACCTGACTGGCTCCCAGTCCCACCACCTATTTACCAGTCATATTAACCTGACTGGCTCCCAGTCCCACCACCTATTTACCAGTCATATTAACCTGACTGGCTCCCAGTCCCACCACCTAGTTACCAGTCATATTAACCTGACTGGCTCCCAGTCCCACCACCTATTTACCAGTCATATTAACCTGACTGGCTCCCAGTCCCACCACCTAGTTACCAGTCATATTAACCTGACTGGCTCCCAGTCCCACCACCTAGTTACCAGTCATATTAACCTGACTGGCTCCCAGTCCCACCACCTAGTTACTAGTCATCATATTAACCTGACTGGCTCCAACCACCTAGTTACTAGTCATATTAACCTGACTGGTTCCAACCACCTAGTTACCAGTCATATTAACCTGACTGGCTCCCACCACCTGACTGGCTCCCACCACCTAGTTACCAGTCATGTTAACCTGACTGGCTCCCAGTCCCACCACCTAGTTACCAGTCATATTAACCTGACTGGCTCCCAGTCCCACCACCTAGTTACTAGTCATATTAACCTGACTGGTTCCAACCACCTAGTTACCAGTCATATTAACCTGACTGGCTCCCACCACCTAGTTACTAGTCATCATATTAACCTGACTGGCTCCCACCACCTAGTTACCAGTCATATTAACCTGACTGGCTCCAACCACCTAGTTACCAGTCATATTAACCTGACTGGCTCCAACCACCTAGTTACCAGTCATATTAACCTGACTGGCTCCCACCACCTAGTTACCAGTCATATTAACCTGACTGGTTCCCAGTCCCACCACCTAGTTACCAGTCATATTAACCTGACTGGCTCCCACCACCTAGTTACCAGTCATATTAACCTGACTGGCTCCAACCACCTAGTTACCAGTCATATTAACCTAACTGGCTCCCACCACCTAGTTACCAGTCATATTAACCTGACTGGCTCCCAGTCCCACCACCTAGTTACCAGTCATATTAACCTGACTGGCTCCCACCACCTAGTTACCAGTCATATTAACCTGACTGGTTCCCACCACCTAGTTACCAGTCATATTAACCTGACTGGCTCCCAGTCCCACCACCTAGTTACCAGTCATATTAACCTGACTGGCTCCCAGTCCCACCACCTAGTTACCAGTCATATTAACCTGACTGGCTCCCACCACCTAGTTACCAGTCATATTAACCTGACTGGTTCCCAGTCCCACCACCTAGTTACCAGTCATATTAACCTGACTGGCTCCCAGTCCCACCACCTAGTTACCAGTCATATTAACCTGACTGGTTCCCACCACCTAGTTACCAGTCATATTAACCTGACTGGCTCCCACCACCTAGTTACCAGTCATATTAACCTGACTGACTCCCACCACCTAGTTACCAGTCATATTAACCTGACTGGCTCCCACCACCTAGTTACCAGTCATATTAACCGGACTGGCTCCCAGTCCCACCACCTAGTTACCAGTCATATTAACCTGACTGGCTCCCACCACCTAGTTACTAGTCATATTAACCTGACTGGCTCCCAGTCCCACCACCTATTTACCAGTCATATTAACCTGACTGGCTCCCAGTCCCACCACCTATTTACCAGTCATATTAACCTGACTGGCTCCCAGTCCCACCACCTATTTACCAGTCATATTAACCTGACTGGCTCCCAGTCCCACCACCTAGTTACCAGTCATATTAACCTGACTGGCTCCCAGTCCCACCACCTATTTACCAGTCATATTAACCTGACTGGCTCCCAGTCCCACCACCTAGTTACCAGTCATATTAACCTGACTGGCTCCCAGTCCCACCACCTAGTTACCAGTCATATTAACCTGACTGGCTCCCAGTCCCACCACCTAGTTACTAGTCATCATATTAACCTGACTGGCTCCAACCACCTAGTTACTAGTCATATTAACCTGACTGGTTCCAACCACCTAGTTACCAGTCATATTAACCTGACTGGCTCCCACCACCTGACTGGCTCCCACCACCTAGTTACCAGTCATGTTAACCTGACTGGCTCCCAGTCCCACCACCTAGTTACCAGTCATATTAACCTGACTGGCTCCCAGTCCCACCACCTAGTTACTAGTCATATTAACCTGACTGGTTCCAACCACCTAGTTACCAGTCATATTAACCTGACTGGCTCCCACCACCTAGTTACTAGTCATCATATTAACCTGACTGGCTCCCACCACCTAGTTACCAGTCATATTAACCTGACTGGCTCCAACCACCTAGTTACCAGTCATATTAACCTGACTGGCTCCAACCACCTAGTTACCAGTCATATTAACCTGACTGGCTCCCACCACCTAGTTACCAGTCATATTAACCTGACTGGTTCCCAGTCCCACCACCTAGTTACCAGTCATATTAACCTGACTGGCTCCCACCACCTAGTTACCAGTCATATTAACCTGACTGGCTCCAACCACCTAGTTACCAGTCATATTAACCTAACTGGCTCCCACCACCTAGTTACCAGTCATATTAACCTGACTGGCTCCCAGTCCCACCACCTAGTTACCAGTCATATTAACCTGACTGGCTCCCACCACCTAGTTACCAGTCATATTAACCTGACTGGTTCCCACCACCTAGTTACCAGTCATATTAACCTGACTGGCTCCCAGTCCCACCACCTAGTTACCAGTCATATTAACCTGACTGGCTCCCAGTCCCACCACCTAGTTACCAGTCATATTAACCTGACTGGCTCCCACCACCTAGTTACCAGTCATATTAACCTGACTGGTTCCCAGTCCCACCACCTAGTTACCAGTCATATTAACCTGACTGGCTCCCAGTCCCACCACCTAGTTACCAGTCATATTAACCTGACTGGTTCCCACCACCTAGTTACCAGTCATATTAACCTGACTGGCTCCCACCACCTAGTTACCAGTCATATTAACCTGACTGACTCCCACCACCTAGTTACCAGTCATATTAACCTGACTGGCTCCCACCACCTAGTTACCAGTCATATTAACCTGACTGGCTCCCACCACCTAGTTACCAGTCATATTAACCTGACTGGCTCCCACCACCTAGTTACCAGTCATATTAACCTGACTGGCTCCCAGTCCCACCACCTAGTTACCAGTCATATTAACCTGACTGGCTCCCACCACCTAGTTACCAGTCATATTAACCTGACTGGTTCCCAGTCCCACCACCTAGTTACCAGTCATATTAACCTGACTGGCTCCCAGTCCCACCACCTAGTTACCAGTCATATTAACCTGACTGGCTCCAACCACCTAGTTACCAGTCATATTAACCTGACTGGCTCCCACCACCTAGTTACCAGTCATATTAACCTGACTGGCTCCCACCACCTAGTTACCAGTCATATTAACCTGACTGGCTCCCAGTCCCACCACCTATTTACCAGTCATATTAACCTGACTGGCTCCCAGTCCCACCACCTAGTTACCAGTCATATTAACCTGACTGGTTCCCAGTCCCACCACCTAGTTACCAGTCATATTAACCTGACTGGCTCCCAGTCCCACCACCTAGTTACCAGTCATATTAACCTGACTGGCTCCAACCACCTAGTTACTAGTCATATTAACCTGACTGGCTCCCAGTCCCACCACCTAGTTACCAGTCATATTAACCTGACTGGCTCCCACCACCTAGTTACCAGTCATATTAACCTGACTGGCTCCCAGTCCCACCACCTATTTACCAGTCATATTAACCTGACTGGCTCCCAGTCCCACCACCTAGTTACCAGTCATATTAACCTGACTGGCTCCCAGTCCCACCACCTAGTTACCAGTCATATTAACCTGACTGGCTCCCAGTCCCACCACCTATTTACCAGTCATATTAACCTGACTGGCTCCCAGTCCCACCACCTATTTACCAGTCATATTAACCTGACTTGCTCCCAGTCCCACCACCTAGTTACCAGTCATATTAACCTGACTGGCTCCCAGTCCCACCACCTAGTTACCAGTCATATTAACCTGACTGGCTCCCAGTCCCACCACCTAGTTACCAGTCATATTAACCTGACTGGCTCCCACCACCTAGTTACCAGTCATATTAACCTGACTGGCTCCCAGTCCCACCACCTAGTTACCAGTCATATTAACCTGACTGGCTCCCAGTCCCACCACCTAGTTTACCAGTCATATTAACCTGACTGGCTCCCAGTCCCACCACCTAGTTACCAGTCATATTAACCTGACTGGCTCCCAGTCCCACCACCTATTTACCAGTCATATTAACCTGACTGGCTCCCAGTCCCACCACCTATTTACCAGTCATATTAACCTGACTTGCTCCCAGTCCCACCACCTAGTTACCAGTCATATTAACCTGACTGGCTCCCAGTCCCACCACCTAGTTACCAGTCATATTAACCTGACTGGCTCCCAGTCCCACCACCTAGTTACCAGTCATATTAACCTGACTGGCTCCCACCACCTAGTTACCAGTCATATTAACCTGACTGGCTCCCAGTCCCACCACCTAGTTACCAGTCATATTAACCTGACTGGCTCCCAGTCCCACCACCTATTTACCAGTCATATTAACCTGACTGGCTCCCAGTCCCACCACCTATTTACCAGTCATATTAACCTGACTGGCTCCCAGTCCCACCACCTAGTTACCAGTCATATTAACCTGACTGGCTCCCACCACCTAGTTACCAGTCATATTAACCTGACTGGCTCCCAGTCCCACCACCTATTTACCAGTCATATTAACCTGACTGGCTCCCAGTCCCACCACCTAGTTACCAGTCATATTAACCTGACTGGCTCCCAGTCCCACCACCTAGTTACCAGTCATATTAACCTGACTGGCTCCCAGTCCCACCACCTATTTACCAGTCATATTAACCTGACTGGCTCCCAGTCCCACCACCTATTTACCAGTCATATTAACCTGACTGGCTCCCAGTCCCACCACCTATTTACCAGTCATATTAACCTGACTTGCTCCCAGTCCCACCACCTAGTTACCAGTCATATTAACCTGACTGGCTCCCAGTCCCACCACCTAGTTACCAGTCATATTAACCTGACTGGCTCCCAGTCCCACCACCTAGTTACCAGTCATATTAACCTGACTGGCTCCCACCACCTAGTTACCAGTCATATTAACCTGACTGGCTCCCAGTCCCACCACCTAGTTACCAGTCATATTAACCTGACTGGCTCCCAGTCCCACCACCTAGTTACCAGTCATATTAACCTGACTGGCTCCCAGTCCCACCACCTATTTACCAGTCATATTAACCTGACTGGCTCCCAGTCCCACCACCTAGTTACCAGTCATATTAACCTGACTGGCTCCCACCACCTAGTTACCAGTCATATTAACCTGACTGGCTCCCAGTCCCACCACCTAGTTACCAGTCATATTAACCTGACTGGCTCCCACCACCTAGTTACCAGTCATATTAACCTGACTGGCTCCCAGTCCCACCACCTATTTACCAGTCATATTAACCTGACTGGCTCCCACCACCTAGTTACCAGTCATATTAACCTGACTGGTTCCCAGTCCCACCACCTAGTTACCAGTCATATTAACCTGACTGGCTCCCAGTCCCACCACCTAGTTACCAGTCATATTAACCTGACTGGCTCCCAGTCCCACCACCTAGTTACCAGTCATATTAACCTGACTGGCTCCCAGTCCCACCACCTAGTTACCAGTCATATTAACCTGACTGGCTCCTAGCTACTCATCATATCAGGGAAAATATTATAGAACCTCATGTATAATTTAATCAATTCAGAAAGACTGATATTCAATATTCTTTACACATCACACGTGTAATGAACATTGTCTAAGGACATCCTGTTCACACCAGGAGACACAGGCTGCCAGATCCAGAGTGTGGTATTGAATATTACCCAACATCCCCTGGAAAGGAAATCTGTTCATGCTATTTACACTGCCAGGTATAAAAACATATCGCATTTAATTATATTTCAAAAAATATTTAACTAGGCAAGTCAGTTTTTATAATGACGGCCTACACCAGGCCAAAACTAGACAATTGCTGGGCCAATTGTGCGCCGCCCTATGGGACTACCAATCACGACCGGTTGTGATACATGCCTGGATTCGAACCAGGGTGTCTGCAGTTCCTTAGACAGCTCCACTCGTGAGCCCCATGTCCTTTGACTTCAGCATAAATATATTTTAACCATGTAATATAATAATAATATATGCCATTTAGCAGACGCTTTTATCCAAAGCGACTTACAGTCATGTGTGCATACATTCTACATATGGGTGGTCCCGGGGATCGAACCCACTACCCTGGCGTTACAAGCGCCATGCTCTACCAACTGAGCTACAGAAGGACCACATGACTGTATCATGACACAGCACATCTGCTCAATTCCCTTAATACATCCCAATACTGCAACAATGTTCTGGATACATACAGGACATTATGCTGAAGGACATTAGGCTTTAGTCAACATTATGCTGAAGGACATTAGGCTTTAGTCAACATTATGCTGAAGGACATTAGGCTTTAGTCAACATTATGCTGAAGGACATTAGGCTTTAGTCAACACTATACTCAAGGACATTAGGCTTTAGTCAACATTATGCTGAAGGACATTAGGCTTTAGTCAACATTATGCTGAAGGACATTAGGCTTTAGTCAACATTATGCTGAAGGACATTAGGCTTTAGTCAACATTATACTCAAGGACATTAGGCTTTAGTCAACATTATACTGAAGGACATTAGGCTTTAGTCAACATTATACTGAAGGACATTAGGCTTTAGTCAACACTATACTCAAGGACATTAGGCTTTAGTCAACATTATACTGAAGGACATTAGGATTTAGTCAACATTATACTGAAGGACATTAGGCTTTAGTCAACATTATACTGAAGGACATTAGGCTTTAGTCAACATTATACTGAAGGACATTAGGCTTTAGTCAACATTATACTGAAGGACATTAGGCTTTAGTCAACATTATACTGAAGGACATTAGGCTTTAGTCAACATTATGCTGAAGGACATTAGGCTTTGAGTTTGTACAGAAAAGAGTAGGAGATGTTACGGGAAAGAAAGAGAGAGAACATGTATAGCTTTGCTTGTTCCAGGACAGACAGGACAGACAGGACAGACACACAGCCAGGACAGACACACAGCCAGGACAGACACACAGCCAGGACAGACACACAGCCAGGACAGACAGGACAGACACACAGCCAGGACAGACACACAGCCAGGACAGACAGGACAGACACACAGCCAGGACAGACACACAGCCAGAACAGACAGGACAGACACACAGCCAGGACAGACACACAGCCAGGACAGACACACAGCCAGGACAGACACACAGCCAGGACAGACACACAGCCAGAACAGACACACACAGCCAGGACAGACAGGACAGACACACAGCCAGAACAGACAGGACAGACACACAGCCAGAACAGACAGGACAGACACACAGCCAGAACAGACAGGACAGACACACAGCCAGAACAGACAGGACAGACACACAGCCAGAACAGACAGAACAGACAGGACAGACACACAGCCAGGACAGACACACAGCCAGAACAGACAGGACAGACACACAGCCAGGACAGACACACAGCCAGGACAGACACACAGCCAGGACAGACACACACAGCCAGGACAGACAGGACAGACACACAGCCAGAACAGACAGGACAGACACACAGCCAGAACAGACAGGACAGACACACAGCCAGAACAGACAGGACAGACACACAGCCAGAACAGACAGAACAGACACACAGCCAGAACAGACAGGACAGACACACAGCCAGAACAGCCAGAACAGACAGGACAGACACACAGCCAGAACAGACAGGACAGACACACAGCCAGGACAGACACACAGCCAGGACAGACACACAGCCAGGACAGCCAGGACATACACACAGCCAGGACAGACACACAGCCAGGACAGACAGGACAGACACACAGCCAGGACAGACAGGACAGACACACAGCCAGGACAGACACACAGCCAGGACAGACACACAGCCAGGACAGACACACAGCCAGGACAAGGTCATCAGCAAACTAACATGGTCCAAGTACACCAAGAGAGCCATGAAGATGGCACGACAAAACCTCTTCCCCATCAGGAGACTGAAAAGATTTGACATGGGTCCTCAGATCCTCAATAGGTTCTACAGCTGCACCATCGAGAGCATCCTGACTGGTTGCATCACGGCCTGGTACGGCAACTGCTCGGCCTCCGACCACAAGGCACTGGGGCCAAGTTTCCTGCCATCCAGGACCTCTATACCAGGCGGTGTCGGAGGAAGGACCTAAAAATTGTCAAAGACTCCAACCACCCTAGTCATAGACTGTTCTCTCTGCTACTGGCAAGCGGTACCAGAGCACCAAGTCAAGGTCCTGAACAGCTAATACAATGGCTACCCAGACCCAGACATTGCCATTACATTACCATTACATTACCCCCTATTTTACGCTGCTGCTAATCTCTGTTTATTATCTGTGCATAGCCACTTTAATAAATCTACCGACATGTACATACTACCTCAACTAACCGGGGCCCTCGCACATTGACTCTGTACCCTCTGTATATCGTCTCGCTATTGTTATATTACTGCTGCTCTTTAATTATTTTGTATTTTTTTTCTTAAAACTGCATTGTTGGTGAATTAAGTAAGTAAACATTTCACTGTAAGGTGTTGTATTCGGAGCATGTGACAAATACAATTTGATTAGATTTTTACACACAGCCAGCTGGGACTCTTTATTGAGGAAGCTGAGAGTGTGAAAGAGCTGCTAGAGACAGGTTTAGGGCCTGGGTTACGGACAGTGTTTTCTATATCCATAACCCCTGACCCAAGGCTAGAACCTGGATGTCCTTTAAAGGAAAGGGGGATACATAGTCAGTTGTACAACTGAATGGATTCAACTGGGTCGGGTTAAAAGTCTTCCGCATTTACCCCTCTGAAACAGAGAGGTTCGGGTGGCTACCTAAATCGACATCCACATCATCGGAGCCCGGGAAACAGTGGGTTAATGCCTTGCTCAGGGGCAGAAAAACAGATCTTTACCTTATCAGCTCAGGGATTCGATCCAGCAACCTTTCGGTTATTGTTCCAACACTCATATCCACCAGGCTACTTAACCCTGAACAGGTGTTACAGGCCACCTATCTGAATGTCCCTTTAACCCCTTAACCCTGGACCTGAATGTCCCTTTAACCCCTTAACCCTGGACCTGAATGTCCCTTTAACCCCTTAACCCTGGACCTGAATGTCCCTTTAACCCCTTAACCCTGGACCTGAATGTCCCTTTAACCCCTTAACCCTGGACCTGAATGTCCCTTTAACCCCTTAACCCTGGACCTGAATGTCCCTTTAACCCTTAACCCTGGACCTGAATGTCCCTTTAACCCTTAACCCTGGACCTGAATGTCCCTTTAACCCCTTAACCCTGGACCTGAATGTCCCTTTAACCCCTTAACCCTGGACCTGAATGTCCCTTTAACCCTTAACCCTGGACCTGAATGTCCCTTTAACCCCTTAACCCTGGACCTGAATGTCCCTTTAACCCTTAACCCTGGACCTGAATGTCCCTTTAACCCCTTAACCCTGGACCTGAATGTCCCTTTAACCCCTTAACCCTGGACCTGAATGTCCCTTTAACCCCTTAACCCTGGACCTGAATGTCCCTTTAACCCCTTAACCCTGGACCTGAATGTCCCTTTAACCCCTTAACCCTGGACCTGACTGTCCCTTTAACCCCTTAACCCTGGACCTGAATGTCCCTTTAACCCCTTAACCCTGGACCTGAATGTCCCTTTAACCCTTAACCCTGGACCTGAATGTCCCTTTAACCCTTAACCCTGGACCTGAATGTCCCTTTAACCCCTTAACCCTGGACCTGAATGTCCCTTTAACCCTTAACCCTGGACCTGAATGTCCCTTTAACCCCTTAACCCTGGACCTGAATGTCCGTTTAACCCCTTAACCCTGGACCTGAATGTCCCTTTAACCCCTTAACCCTGGACCTGAATGTCCCTTTAACCCCTTAACCCTGGACCTGAATGTCCCTTTAACCCCTTAACCCTGGACCTGAATGTCCCTTTAACCCCTTAACCCTGGACCTGAATGTCCGTTTAACCCCTTAACCCTGGACCTGAATGTCCCTTTAACCCCTTAACCCTGGACCTGAATGTCCCTTTAACCCCTTAACCCTGGACCTGAATGTCCCTTTAAAACCCCTTAACCCTGGACAGGTGTTACAGGCCACCTACCTGGATTTGGTGGACGATGGCTTTGAACTGGGACGACCTCTCCATCCAGGTGTTGACCAGTTCCATGGCCCGGTCAAAGTTCTTCACGTACTCTCCGTACATCTTCAGGAAGGGGGCTAGCTTCTGCAGGATGTCCCCGATGCGTGGGTTCACATCCCTGGGGGGGGGGGAGAGAGAGGAGAGGTCAGGAAGGGGACTAGCTTCTGCAGGATGTCCCCGATGCGTGGGTTCACATCCCTAGGGGTGTGTGTGTGTGTGTGTGTGTGTGTGTGTGTGTGTGTGTGTGTGTGTGTGTGTGTGTGTGTGTGTGTGTGTGTGTGTGTGTGTGTGTGTGTGTGTGTGTGTGTGTGTGTGTGTGTGTGTGTGTGTGTGTGTGTACTTGTATTACTATTATGACCCACATGAATAATTACTATAGTATACTATGGTATAGTTACTATAATATACTATGGTATAGTTACTATAGTATACTATGGTATAATTACTATAATATACTATGGTATAGTTACTATAATATACTATGGTATAGTTACTATAGTATACTATGGTATAATTACTATAGTATACTATGGTATAGTTACTATAATATACTATGGTATAGTTACTATAATATACTATGGTATAATTACTATAGTATACTATGGTATAGTTACTATAATATACTATGGTATAGTTACTATAATATACTATGGTATAATTACTATAATATACTATGGTATAGTTACTATAATATACTATGGTATAATTACTATAATATACTATGGTATAGTTACTATAATATACTATGGAATAGTTACTATAGTATACTATGGTATAATTACTATAATATACTATGGTATAGTTACTATAATATACTATGGAATAGTTACTATAATATACTATGGTATAGTTACTATAATATACTATGGTATAATTACTATAATATACTATGGTATAGTTACTATAATATACTATGGTATAGTTACTATAATATACTATGGTATAGTTACTATAATATACTATGGTATAGTTACTATAATATACTATGGTATAGTTACTATAATATACTATGGTATAATTACTATAATATACTATGGTATAGTTACTATAATATACTATGGTATAATTAATATAATATACTATGGTATAATTACTATAATATACTATGGTATAATTAATATAATATACTATGGTATAATTACTATAGTATACTATGGTATAATTACTATAATATACTATGGTATAATTAATATAATATACTATGGTATAGTTACTATAATATACTATGGTATAATTAATATAATATACTATGGTATAATTAATATAATATACTATGGTATGATTAATATAATATACTATGGTATAATTAATATAATATACTATGGTATAATTACTATAATATACTATGGTATAATTACTATAGTATACTATGGTATAATTACTATAATTAATATAATATACTATGGTATAATTAATATAATATACTATGGTATAATTACTATAGTATACTATGGTATAATTACTATAATATACTATGGTATAATTACTATAGTATACTATGGTATAGTTACTATAATATACTATGGTATAATTAATATAATATACTATGGTATAATTAATATAATATACTATGGTATAATTACTATAATATACTATGGTATAATTACTATAATATACTATGGTATAGTTACTATAATATACTATGGTATAATTACTATAATATACTATGGAATAAATCATGTAGTATTCTATGGTATAATTAATATAATATACTATGGAATAAATCATGTAGTATACTATGGTATAATTAATTTAATATACTATGGTATAATTAATATAATATACTATGGTATAGTTACTATAGTGTACTATGGAATAAATCATGTTGTCATGTTTTGTCATTTATTATCTTGTCTTGTCCCTGTGCTTCCCATTCTATTCGTTTCCCTCTGCTGGTCTTATTAGGTTCTTTCCCTCTTTCTATCCCTCTCTCTCCCCCTCCCTCTCTCACTCTCTCGCTCTCTCTTCTCTCTATCGTTCCGTTCCTGCTCCCAGCTGTTCCTATTCCCCTAATCAATCATTTAGTCTTCCCACACCTGTTCCCGATCCTTTCCCCTGATTAGAGTCCCTATTTCTTCCTTTGTGTTCCGTTCCTGTCCTGTCGGTTCCTTGTCTAGAATTCACCGTGCTGTGTTTGTGTATCGCCCTGTCGTGTCGTGTTTTCCTCAGATGCTGCGTGGTGAGCAGGTGTCTGAGTCTGTCTGGTTCAAGTGCCTTCCCGAGGCAACCTGCTGTTCACCTGCTGTTCAAGATCGAGTCTCCAGTTTGTCCTCGTCATTTCGAGTGAAAGTTGTGTTTTTTGTTTGTATTTACTTTACTGGATTAAAGACTCTGTTTTCGCCAAGTCGCTTTTGGGTCCTCTTTCACCTGCATGACAGAAGGAACCGACCAAGGAATGGACCCAGCGACTTCAGACGCTCGTTACACTGCCGTCAAGATCCAAGGAGCCATGCTCGGCAGACACGAGCAGGAATTGTCTGCTGCTCGCCATGCCGTGGAGAACCTGGCCGCTCAGGTTTCCGACCTCTCTGGACAGTTCCAGAGTCTACGTCTCGTGCCACCTGTTACTTCCTGGCCTGCCGAGCCTCCAGAACCTAGGGTTAATAACCCACCTTGCTACTCCGGGCAGCCCACTGAGTGCCGCTCCTTTCTCACGCAGTGTGAGATTGTGTTCTCTCTCCAACCCAACACATACTCTAGAGAGAGAGCTCGGGTTGCTTACGTCATTTCACTCCTTACTGGCCGGGCTCGAGAATGGGGCACAGCTATCTGGGAGGCAAGGGCTGATTGCTCTAACAAGTTCCAGAACTTTAAAGAGGAGATGATTCGGGTTTTTGACCGTTCAGTTTTTGGTAGGGAGGCTTCTAGGGCCCTGGCTTCCTTATGCCAAGGTGAACGGTCCATAACGGATTATTCTATTGAGTTTCGCACTCTTGCTGCCTCTAGTGAGTGGAACGAGCCGGCGCTGCTCGCTCGTTTTCTGGAGGGACTCCACGCAGTGGTTAAGGATGAGATTCTCTCCCGGGAGGTTCCTTCAGATGTGGACTCTTTGATTGCTCTCGCCATCCGCATAGAACGACGGGTAGATCTTCGTCACCGGGCTCGTGGAAGAGAGCTCGCATCAACGGTGTTTCCCTGCTCCGCATCGCAACCATCTCCCTCCTCTGGCTCAGAGTCTGAGCCCATGCAGCTGGGAGGGATTCGCATCTCGACTAAGGAGAGGGAACGGAGGATCACCAACCGCCTGTGCCTCTATTATGGAGTTGCTGGACATTTTGTTAATTCATGTCCAGTAAAGCCAGAGCTCATCTGTAAGCGGAGGGCTACAGGTGAGCGCAACTACTCAAGTCTCTCCATCAAGATCCTGTACTACTTTGTCGGTCCATCTACGCTGGACCGGTTCGGGTGCTACATGTAGTGCCTTGATAGACTCTGGGGCTGAGGGTTGTTTCATGGACGAAGCATGGGTTCGGAAACATGACATTCCTTTCAGAGAGTTAGAGAAGCTCTACGCCCATGTTCGCCTTAGATGGTAGTCATCTTCCCAGTATCAGATTTGAGACACTACCTTTAACCCTCACAGTATCTGGTAACCACAGTGAGACTATTTCTTTTTTGATTTTTCGTTCACCGTTTACACCTGTTGTTTTGGGTCATCCCTGGCTAGTATGTCATAATCCTTCTATTAATTGGTCTAGTAATTCTATCCTATCCTGGAACGTTTCTTGTCATGTGAAGTGTTTAATGTCTGCCATCCCTCCCGTTTCTTCTGTCCCTACTTCTCAGGAGGAACCTGGCGATTTGACAGGAGTGCCGGAGGAATATCATGATCTGCGCACGGTCTTCAGTCGGTCCCGAGCCAACTCCCTTCCTCCTCACCGGTCGTATGATTGTAGTATTGATCTCCTTCCGGGGACCACTCCTCCCTCGGGGTAGACTATACTCTCTGTCGGCTCCCGAACGTAAGGCTCTCGAGGATTATTTGTCTGTGTCTCTTGACGCCGGTACCATAGTGCCTTCTTCCTCTCCGGCCGGGGCGGGGTTCTTTTTGTTAAGAAGAAGGACGGTACTCTGCGCCCCTGCGTGATTATCGAGGGCTGAATGACATAACGGTTAAGAATCGTTATCCGCTTCCCTTATGTCATCAGCCTTCGAGATTCTGCAGGGAGCCAGGTGCTTTACTAAGTTGGACCTTCGTAACGCTTACCATCTCGTGCGCATCAGAGAGGGGGACGAGTGGAAAACGGCGTTTAACACCCGTTAGGGCATTTTGAGTACCGGGTTCTGCCGTTTGGTCTCGCCAATGCGCCAGCTGTTTTTCAGGCATTAGTTAATGATGTTCTGAGAGACATGCTGAACATCTTTGTTTTTGTCTATCTTGACGATATCCTGATTTTTTCTCCGTCACTCGAGATTCATGTTCAGCACGTTCGACGTGTTCTACAGCGCCTTTTAGAGAATTGTCTCTACGTAAAGTCTGAGAAGTGCTCTTTTCATGTCTCCTCCGTTACTTTTCTCGGTTCCGTTATTTCCGCTGAAGGCATTCAGATGGATTCCGCTAAGGTCCAAGCTGTCAGTGATTGGCCCGTTCCAAGGTCACGTGTCGAGTTGCAGCGCTTTTTAGGTTTCGCTAATTTCTATCGGCGTTTCATTCGTAATTTCGGTCAAGTTGCTGCCCCTCTCACAGCTCTTACTTCTGTCAAGACGTGTTTTAAGTGGTCCGGTTCCGCCCAGGAGCTTTTGATCTTCTAAAAGAACGTTTTACGTCCGCTCCTATCCTCGTTACTCCTGACGTCACTAGACAATTCATTGTCGAGGTTGACGCTTCAGAGGTAGGCGTGGGAGCCATTCTATCCCAGCTTTTCCAGTCTGACGATAAGGTTCATCCTTGCGCTTATTTTTCTCATCGCCTGTCGCCATCTGAGCGCAACTATGATGTGGGTAACCGTGAACTGCTCGCCATCCGCTTAGCCCTAGGCGAATGGCGACAGTGGTTGGAGGGGGCGACCGTTCCTTTTGTCGTTTGGACAGACCATAAGAACCTTGAGTACATCCGTTCTGCCAAACGACTTAATGCCCGTCAAGCTCGTTGGGCGTTGTTTTTCGCTCGTTTCGAGTTTGTGATTTCTTACCGTCCGGGTAGCAAGAACACCAAGCCTGATGCCTTATCCCGTCTGTTTAGTTCTTCTGTGGCTTCTACTGATCCCGAGGGGATTCTTCCTTATGGGCGTGTTGTCGGGTTAACAGTCTGGGGAATTGAAAGACAGGTTAAGCAAGCACTCACGCACACTGCGTCGCCGCGCGCTTGTCCTAGTAACCTCCTTTTCGCTCCTGTTTCCACTCGCCTGGCTGTTCTTCAGTGGGCTCACTCTGCCAAGTTAGCTGGTCATCCCGGTGTTCGAGGCACTCTTGCGTCTATTCGCCAGCGCTTTGGTGGCCGACTCAGGAGCGCACACGCGCCGTTTCGCGGGCTGCTTGTTCGGACTGCGCGCAGACTAAGTCGGGTAACTCTCCTCCTGCCGGTCGCCTCAGACCGCTCCCCATTCCTTCTCGACCATGGTCTCACATCGCCCTAGACTTCATTACGGTCTGCCTTGTCTGCGGGGAAGACTGTGATTCTTACGGTTGTCGATAGGTTCTCTAAGGCGGCACATTTCATTCCTCGCTAAACTTCCTTCCGCTAAGGAGACGGCACAAATCATTATCGAGAATGTATTCAGAATTCATGGCCTCCCGTTAGACGCCAGTTTCAGACAGAGGCCCATAATTCACGTCACAGTTTTGGAGGGAGTTCTGTCGCTTGTTGGTGCGTCCGTCAGTCTCTCTTCAGGTTTCTCCCCAGTCTGCGGTCAAGCAGAGGGCCAATCAGACGATTGGTCGCATACTACGCAGCCTTTCTTTCAGAAACCCTGCGTCTTGGGCAGAAACAGCTCCCTGGGCAGAATACGCTCAC
>NW_025748003.1:0-42130 GCF_021184085.1 Oncorhynchus gorbuscha | reverse complement strand
TTACTGTAAGCACTGTGATTGTTTTAAATGAAAAATGGTCACAAAGAAACAAAAATAGCTTCTTAGCAAAGAGTATCTGGGAATGGTCTGTCTGGGAATGGTCTGAATGGGGAGGGGAAAACTGAAAACTAGTTGTCATTGGCAGAGAGGTTTGGAACTCTCTTATTGTTCTATTAACTACACTGAACAAAACATAAATGTTTCAAATGTAAAGTGTTGGTCCCATGTTTCATGAGCTGAAATAAAAGATCCCATAAATGTTCCATACACACAAAAAATATATTTATCTAGAATTTTGTGCACAAATTTGTTTACATCCCTGTTCATTAGCATTTCATCCTTTGTCAAGATAAGGAGCTGAGGAGTATTTCTGTCTGTAATAAATCCCTTTTGTGGGGGGGAAACTCATTCTGATTGGCTGGGGCTGCCTCTGCAGTTGGTTGGCCTGGCTCCCAAGTGGTTTGGTCTATGCCTTCCCAGGCCCATCCATGGCTGTGCCCCGGCCCAGTCATGTGAAATCCATAGATTAGGGCCTAATTTATTTATTTAAATTAACTGATTATATAAACTGTAAATCAGCAACATTTTTTTAATTTTTACATTTTGCTTTTATATTTTTGTTTAGTATAATTTACCACCTGGTAGGCCAAAACTAAGCTCTTACACTAAAAGTGCATTATAATAATTTTCACAATTTCAGAGTATTATTCCAACCTTATAGTGTGGAAATATATATATAACACAGGAAAATCTAGTGTTAGGCTGCGCTGTGCATTTAAAGTTCTTTAAAGATCCAATGGTTGTGGTCTCCAAATCCTCATCTGTTGACTTGTTTTGGCTGGTAGGAGTTAGAATACTGAAGGGATAACCCATTCATTCTGCTCTGGACAAACTGGAGCTGCTAACAAAAGAAAGTCAACAGGGTGCCTATTCTTGCTTCAAGAAACCTTCTGATGTTTTACTGAAGACTAGGCTGTTTCTCTTTTTAGCAGCTCCATTATTAAGAAGCATTATACCAAAACTGAGTAAATTAACCTTGTCTACACAACTAACTACAGAATGGTGCTTGAGGGGATGGCTGCTGTTTTACGGGCTCCTAAACAATTATGCTATTCTGTGTGTTTTTTCGTGTTGTTTGTAACTTTTTTTATATGACCGAAAAGAGCTTCTGGACATCAGAACAGCGATCACTCACCTCGGACTGAATTTAAAAAATGGATTCAGAATTAGAGGCGAATCAGAGGTGATTAAAAACTGTAATATCTTGTGTTTCACCGAGTCGTGGCTGAACGAGGACATAGATAATATACAGTTGGCTGTGTTTTACGAGCATCGGCAAAACAGAACTGTAACCTCCGGTAAGACTGGTGTGGCGGTCTGTGTCTATTTGTCAACTAAAGCCGGTGCGCGATTTCTAATATTAAAGAAGTCTGAAGGTTTTGCTCGCCTGAGGTAGAGTACCTCTTGATAAGCTGTAGACCACACTATTTACCAAGAGAGTTTTCATCTGAATTTGTTGTATTTGTCTATTTACCTCCACTAACCGATGCAGGCACTAAGACCACACTCAACGAGCTGTATAAGGCCATAAGCAAACAAGAGAATGCTCACCCAGAAGCGACACTCCTAGTGGCTGTGGACTTGTGCAGGAAAACTTAAATCCGTTTTACATCATTTCTACCAGCGTGTCACATGTGCAACCAGACAGGAAAATAACTCTAGAGCACCTATACTCCACACATAGAGACGCGTACAGGCTCTCCCTTGCCTTCCATTTGGCTAATCTGACTGTAATTCCATCCTCCTGATTCCTGATTACAAGCAAAAACTCAAGTATGAACTACCAGTGACACACTCAATACGGAAGTGGTCTGATAACACGGATGCTAAGCTACAGGACTGTTTTGCTAGCACAGACTGGAATACGTTCCGGGATTCATCCGATGGCATTGAGGAGTATACCACATAAATCACTGGCTTCATCAATAAGTGCATCTACGACTTCGTCCCCACAGTGACCATACTACGTACACTACCATTCAAAAGTTTGGGGCCACTTAGAAATGTTGTTATTGAAAGAAAATCACATTTTTGTCCATTAAAATAACATCAAATTGATCAGAAATACAGTGTAGACATTGTTAATGTCGTAAATGACTATTGTAGCTGGAAACGGCAGATTTTTTATGGAATATCTACATAGGCGTACAGAGGCCCATTATCAGCAACCATTATTCCTGTGTTCCAATGGCACGGTGTGTTAGCTAATCCAATTTGATAATTTTAAAAGGCTAATTGATGATTAGAAAACCCCTTTGCAATTGTGTTAGCACAGCTGAAAACTGTTGTGCTCATTAAAGAAGCAATAAAACTGTCCTTCTTTAGACTAGCTGAGTATCTGGAGCATCAGCATTTGTGGGTTTGATTACATGATCAAAATGGCCAGAAACAAAGAACTTTCTTCTGAAACTCATTAGTCTATTCTTGTTTTGAGACATGAAGGCTATTCCCTGTGAGAAATTGCCAAGAAACTGAAGATCTCGTACAGCGCTGTGTACTACTCACTCACTTCGCAAACTGGCTCTAACCAGAATAGAAAGAGGAGTGGGAGGCCCCGGTGCACAACTTAGCAAGAGGACAAGTACATAAGAATGTCTAGTTTGATAAACAGACGCCTCACAAGTCCTCAACTGGCAGCTTCATTAAATAGTACTCGCAAAACACCAGTCTCAAGATCAACAGTAAAGAGGCAACTCCAGGATGCTGGACTTTTCGCTACAGTCACGAGTTTCAATATATGAATTATGAGGTAGATTGTTTTAGTTTTTTGGCACCTGTCCCCTGAAAGGTCTGTGCACGGACCTAATCGCTAGTTGAGTCATACCAAAGACTTGAAAAATGGGATCCGATGCCTCTACTCGGCACAGATGGATTGATTGTAAGGCCCTACTTACATCAAGCTGCCTCACTCTACAGAAACAGTAGATAGGCTCCTGCCCTATGGGCCATTCTGGTTCGGACAAGGCTACTTAGACAAGAAGACGGAAACAAATCTTTGGTAACACTTGGTGTATATACCGTAGTCCCCAATAGATTTTTAGCTAGTTAACTTAACAAATGCTGCTACTTTTAAAACAAGCTAAACATGCTGAAACCAAACCACAAACAACCTCCCCCATCTCAGTCAGTCTCACTTGTTCGATTTAGATATTTTTGTTGTTGTTGATTAAACAGAAAACAATTTAGGGAAAACAATCAATAAGGAGCAATGGTGGTTGGCCAGGACATAAATCTTGCTGCTTCCTGTTTGGCAGGCAGTACTCATTGTATAATTTCTGCTGATTACTTCTTCCATTACTCAAAACAGATGTATTGGGAGATGATGAGATATCCAATTAGGGGCTGTTTGTCAGCCATTTGATATCTGGTGTACTTCGAGACACAATGGAAAGTCCTCTATCTCGCTGTCTGTCTGTCTCTCTGTCTGTCTGGTGGGGGTTCCTCAGAACCTCTCCACCAGCATGGCTGATTAGACAGATGGTTTAGTGTGGATAAATTGTGGGACAGCTACCATTAAATTTAGAACACCCTATGATTATCTTCAACCAAGGGAGAAAGCTTTGGGAAACTTGCTTTTCTTTCTTTCTTTCTAGACAAGTCTCCTTCTACCTCTCCTTTATCATTTCATCACATCTGCAGGCTATTGATAGAGAGGAGACATTGTCATTGACAAATCTCCCAGGGAGAGAGAGAAAGAGAGGGGGGGACTCTTTGAAATGTCAAACTCAGCCCCAGTGGAAAGGCTGTCAGTGAGCTCTGATAATGTCCAGTGTTAGTAAGAGAGAATGGCATAGGTGGTGGTTTGATATTAAACGTAATGTAACGCAAATAGTGACTTCAAAACCCTTCCTGACCCATTCCTCCTCCTTCTCACGTTAGAGGTCAGACACACCGAGAAAACTGACGGCCGATAGGTACTTAGCACAGTAGGAAGCCTTCTTTCAATTGCTAGAACAAAAGACGTACCTGCTGCGTACCGCCCCTGATACCGATGAACCTTCCATTTCTACTTGTAAAATTGGCCTGCACGTCAGTGGCCAACAACTTGACTTTGAGCCAATCAAAGAGCACAAACCTCCACGAGGGGTGGCCGACCGGAGTGACGAGAAAAAGTACAAAAAGAGGCTGTAATCCACACCCTTTTCATCATAATTGTTCTAACTAAAACAATAAACCTGCGTAATACATCTTACTTTTCTAGACCACGTTTTGAAACAAACATTACAATAGTTCACTGTGGTAATTTAATGATAATTCTTCTTCCGGTGTTCTCTGCATTGTGCTGTCATGTTTGTCATTTATTATCATGTCTTGTCCCTGTGCTCCCCATTCTATTCGTTTCCCTCTGCTGGTCTTATTAGGTTCTTTCCCTCTTTCTATCCCTCTCTCTCCCCCTCCCTCTCTCGCTCTCTCTTCTCTCTATCGTTCCGTTCCTGCTCCCAGCTGTTCCTATTCCCCTAATCATCATTTAGTCTTCCCACACCTGTTCCCGATCCTTTCCCCCTGATTGGAGTCCCTATTTATTCCTTTGTGTTCCGTTCCTGTCCTGTCGGTTCCTTGTTTAGAATTCACCGTGCTGTGATTGTGTATCGCCCTGTCCTGTCGTGTTTTTGCTGTGATTGTGTATCGCCCTGTCCTGTCGTGTTTTTTGCCTTCATCAGATGCTGCGTGTGAGCAGGTGTCTCTGTCAACTACGGCCTGCGCCTACCCGAAGCGACCTGCAGTCTGTGGCCGCTTCTCCTGTTATTCCCCTCTACAGACTAGAGGATTTCTGTTATTCCCTGTTTGGACTTGAATAAACTCTGTTTCTGTTAAGTCGCTTTTGGGTCCTCTTTCACCTGCATGACAGAAGGAACCGACCAAGGAATGGACCCAGCGACTTCAGACGCTCGTTACACTGCCGTCGAGATCCAAGGAGCCATGCTCGGCAGACACGAGCAGGAATTGTCTGCTGCTCGCCATGCCGTGGAGAACCTGGCCGCTCAGGTTTCCGACCTCTCTGGACAGTTCCAGAGTCTACGTCTCGTGCCACCTGTTACTTCCTGGCCTGCCGAGCCTCCAGAACCTAGGGTTAATAACCCACCTTGCTACTCCGGGCAGCCCACTGAGTGCCGCTCCTTTCTCACGCAGTGTGAGATTGTGTTCTCTCTCCAACCCAACACATACTCTAGAGAGAGAGCTCGGGTTGCTTACGTCATTTCACTCCTTACTGGCCGGGCTCGAGAATGGGGCACAGCTATCTGGGAGGCAAGGGCTGATTGCTCTAACAAGTTCCAGAACTTTAAAGAGGAGATGATTCGGGTTTTTGACCGTTCAGTTTTTGGTGGGGAGGCTTCTAGGGCCCTGGCTTCCTTATGCCAAGGTGAACGGTCCATAACGGATTATTCTATTGAGTTTCGCACTCTTGCTGCCTCTAGTGAGTGGAACGAGCCGGCGCTGCTCGCTCGTTTTCTGGAGGGACTCCACGCAGTGGTTAAGGATGAGATTCTCTCCCGGAGGTTCCTTCAGATGTGGACTCTTTGATTGCTCTCGCCATCCGCATAGAACGACGGGTAGATCTTCGTCACCGGGCTCGTGGAAGAGAGCTCGCATCAACGGTGTTTCCCTGCTCCGCATCGCAACCATCTCCCTCCTCTGGCTTTGAGACTGAGCCCATGCAGCTGGGAGGGATTCGCATCTCGACTAAGGAGAGGGAACGGAGGATCACCAACCGCCTGTGCCTCTATTGCGGAGTTGCTGGACATTTTGTTAATTCATGTCCAGTAAAAGCCAGAGCTCATCTGTAAGCGGAGGGCTACAGGTGAGCGCAACTACTCAAGTCTCTCCATCAAAATCCTGTACTACTTTGTCGGTCCATCTACGCTGGACCGGTTCGGGTGCTACATGTAGTGCCTTGATAGACTCTGGGGCTGAGGGTTGTTTCATGGACGAAGCATGGGTTCGGAAACATGACATTCCTTTCAGAGAGTTAGAGAAGCCTACGCCCATGTTCGCCTTAGATGGTAGTCATCTTCCCAGTATCAGATTTGAGACACTACCTTTAACCCTCACAGTATCTGGTAACCACAGTGAGACTATTTCTTTTTGATTTTCCGTTCACCGTTTACACCTGTTGTTTTGGGTCATCCCTGGCTAGTATGTCATAATCCTTCTATTAATTGGTCTAGTAATTCTATCCTATCCTGGAACGTTTCTTGTCATGTGAAGTGTTTAATGTCTGCCATCCCTCCCGTTTCTTCTGTCCCTACTTCTCAGGAGGAACCTGGCGATTTGACAGGAGTGCCGGAGGAATATCATGATCTGCGCACGGTCTTCAGTCGGTCCCGAGCCAACTCCCTTCCTCCTCACCGGTCGTATGATTGTAGTATTGATCTCCTTCCGGGGACCACTCCTCCTCGAGGTAGACTATACTCTCTGTCGGCTCCCGAACGTAAGGCTCTCGAGGATTATTTGTCTGTGTCTCTTGACGCCGGTACCATAGTGCCTTCTTCCTCTCCGGCCGGGGCGGGGTTCTTTTTTGTTAAGAAGAAGGACGGCACTCTGCGCCCCTGCGTGGATTATCGAGGGCTGAATGACATAACGGTTAAGAATCGTTATCCGCTTCCCTTATGTCATCAGCCTTCGAGATTCTGCAGGAGCCAGGTGCTTTACTAAGTTGGACCTTCGTAACGCTTACCATCTCGTGCGCATCAGAGAGGGGGACGAGTGGAAAACGGCGTTTAACACTCCGTTAGGGCATTTTGAGTACCGGGTTCTGCCGTTCGGTCTCGCCAATGCGCCAGCTGTTTTTCAGGCATTAGTTAATGATGTTCTGAGAGACATGCTGAACATCTTTGTTTTTGTCTATCTTGACGATATCCTGATTTTTTCTCCGTCACTCGAGATTCATGTTCAGCACGTTCGACGTGTTCTACAGCGCCTTTTAGAGAATTGTCTCTACGTAAAGGCTGAGAAGTGCTCTTTCATGTCTCCTCCGTTACTTTTCTCGGTTCCGTTATTTCCGCTGAAGGCATTCAGATGGATTCCGCTAAGGTCCAAGCTGTCAGTGATTGGCCCGTTCCAAGGTCACGTGTCGAGTTGCAGCGCTTTTAGGTTTCGCTAATTTCTATCGGCGTTTCATTCGTAATTTCGGTCAAGTTGCTGCCCCTCTCACAGCTCTTACTTCTGTCAAGACGTGTTTTAAGTGGTCCGGTTCCGCCCAGGGAGCTTTTGATCTTCTAAAAGAACGTTTTACGTCCGCTCCTATCCTCGTTACTCCTGACGTCACTAGACAATTCATTGTCGAGGTTGACGCTTCAGAGGTAGGCGTGGGAGCCATTCTATCCCAGCGCTTCCAGTCTGACGATAAGGTTCATCCTTGCGCTTATTTTTCTCATCGCCTGTCGCCATCTGAGCGCAACTATGATGTGGGTAACCGTGAACTGCTCGCCATCCGCTTAGCCCTAGGCGAATGGCGACAGTGGTTGGAGGGGGGCGACCGTTCCTTTTGTCGTTTGGACAGACCATAAGAACCTTGAGTACATCCGTTCTGCCAAACGACTTAATGCCCGTCAAGCTCGTTGGGCGTTGTTTTTCGCTCGTTTCGAGTTTGTGATTTCTTACCGTCCGGGTAGCAAGAACACCAAGCCTGATGCCTTATCCCGTCTGTTTAGTTCTTCTGTGGCTTCTACTGATCCCGAGGGATTCTTCCTTATGGGCGTGTTGTCGGGTTTACAGTCTGGGGAATTGAAAGACAGGTTAAGCAAGCACTCACGCACACTGCGTCGCCGCGCTTGTCCTAGTAACCTCCTTTTCGTTCCTGTTTCCACTCGTCTGGCTGTTCTTCAGTGGGCTCACTCTGCCAAGTTAGCTGGTCATCCCGGTGTTCGAGGCACTCTTGCGTCTATTCGCCAGCGCTTTGGTGGCCGACTCAGGAGCGTGACACGCGCCGTTTCGTGGCTGCTTGTTCGGACTGCGCGCAGACTAAGTCGGGTAACTCTCCTCCTGCCGGTCGTCTCAGACCGCTCCCCATTCCTTCTCGACCATGGTCTCACATCGCCTTAGACTTCATTACCGGTCTGCCTTTGTCTGCGGGGAAGACTGTGATTCTTACGGTTGTCGATAGGTTCTCTAAGGCGGCACATTTCATTCCCCTCGCTAAACTTCCTTCCGCTAAGGAGACGGCACAAATCATTATTGAGAATGTATTCAGAATTCATGGCCTCCCGTTAGACGCCGTTTCAGACAGAGGCCCGCAATTCACGTCACAGTTTTGGAGGGAGTTCTGTCGTTTGATTGGTGCGTCCGTCAGTCTCTCTTCCGGTTTCATCCCCAGTCTAACGGTCAAGCAGAGAGGGCCAATCAGACGATTGGTCGCATACTACGCAGTCTTTCTTTCAGAAACCCTGCGTCTTGGGCAGAACAGCTCCCCTGGGCAGAATACGCTCACAATTCGCTTCCTTCGTCTGCTACCGGGTTATCTCCGTTTCAGAGTAGTCTGGGTTACCAGCCTCCTCTGTTCTCATCCCAGCTTGCCGAGTCCAGCGTTCCCTCCGCTCAGCGTTTGTCCAACGTTGTGAGCGCACCTGGAGGAGGGTGAGGTCTGCACTTTGCCGTTACAGGGCACAGACGGTGAGAGCCGCCAATAAACGCAGGATTAAGAGTCCAAGGTATTGTTGCGGCCAGAGAGTGTGGCTTTCCACTCGCAACCTTCCTCTTACGACAGCTTCTCGTAAGTTGACTCCGCGGTTCATTGGTCCGTTCCGTGTCTCCCAGGTCGTCAATCCTGTCGCTGTGCGACTGCTTCTTCCGCGACATCTTCGTCGCGTCCATCCTGTCTTCCATGTCTCCTGTGTTAAGCCCTTTCTTCGCACCCCCGTTCGTCTTCCCTCCCCCTCCCGTCCTTGTCGAGAGCGCACCTATTTACAAGGTACATAAGATCATGGACATGCGTTCTCGGGACGGGGTCACCAATACTTAGTGGATTGGGAGGGTTACGGTCCTGAGGAGAGGAGTTGGGTTCCGTCTCGGGACGTGCTGGACCGTTCACTCATCGATGATTTCCTCCGTTGCCGCCAGGATTCCTCCTCGAGTGCGCCAGGAGGCGCTCGGTGAGTGGGGGGGTACTGTCATGTTTGTCATTTATTATCATGTCTTGTCCCTGTGCTCCCCATTCTATTCGTTTCCCTCTGCTGGTCTTATTAGGTTCTTTCCCTCTTTCTATCCCTCTCTCTCCCCCTCCCTCTCTCGCTCTCTCTTCTCTCTATCGTTCCGTTCCTGCTCCCAGCTGTTCCTATTCCCCTAATCATCATTTAGTCTTCCCACACCTGTTCCCGATCCTTTCCCCTGATTGGAGTCCCTATTTATTCCTTTGTGTTCCGTTCCTGTCCTGTCGGTTCCTTGTTTAGAATTCACCGTGCTGTGATTGTGTATCGCCCTGTCCTGTCGTGTTTTTGCTGTGATTGTGTATCGCCCTGTCCTGTCGTGTTTTTTGCCTTCATCAGATGCTGCGTGTGAGCAGGTGTCTCTGTCAACTACGGCCTGCGCCTACCCGAAGCGACCTGCAGTCTGTGGCCGCTTCTCCTGTTATTCCCCTCTACAGACTAGAGGATTTCTGTTATTCCCTGTTTGGACTTGAATAAACTCTGTTTCTGTTAAGTCGCTTTTGGGTCCTCTTTCACCTGCATGACATGTGCAAAGCATAAAGAGTGAAGAAATGCAAGATACAACTCAATCCATAATAGTAAATAAGGTTATCCAAACAATAATTATATCCCTAGAGCAGTAAAATAATATACATACATATGCATACATACATACAGTACCGTTCACAAGTTTGGGGTCTCTTAGAAATGTCCTTGTTTTAAAAAAAAAAACACATTTTTTTGTCCATTAAAATAACATAAAATGTATCAGAAATACAGTGTAGATATTGTTAATGTTGTAAATGACTATTGTAGCTGGAAAATTATCATTTTTAATGGAATATCTACATAGGCGTACGGAGGCCCATTATCAGCAACCATCACTCCTCTGTTCCAATGGCACGTTGTGTTAGCTAATCCATGTTGATCATTTTAAAAGGCTAATTGATCATTAGAAAACCCTTTTGCAATTATGTTAGCACAGCTAAAAACTGTTTTCCTGATTAAAGAAGCAATAAAACTGGCCTTCTTTAGACTAGTTTAGTATCTGGAGCATCAGCATTTGTGGGTTCGATTACAGACTCAAAATGGCCAGAAACAAAGAACTTTCTTCTGAAACCCGTCAGTCTATTCTTGTTTTGAGAAATGAAGGCTATTTCATGTGAGAAATTGCCAAGAAACTGAAGATCCCATACAACGCTGTGTACTACTCCCTTCCCAGAACAGCGCAAACTGTCTCTAACTAGAATAGAAAGAGGATAGGGAGGCCCCGGTGCACAACTGAGCAAGAGGACAAGTACATTAGAATGTCTAGTTTGAGAAACAGACGTCTCACAAGTCCTTAACTGGCAGCTTCATTAAATAGTGCCCATGTAAAACACCAGTCTCAACGTCAACAGTGAAGAGGCGACTCCAGGATGCTTGCCTCCTAGGCAATGTTTACACTGTATTTCTGATCAATTTGATGTTATTTTAATAGACAAAAAAAATGCTTTTCTTTCAAAAACAAAGCATTTCTAAGTGCCCCCCAACTTTTGAATGGTTGTGTACATACATACATACGTACGTAACATAACATATACAGATATGTTATAATAAATACCGATAAAGGAAACACATATAATTGTATGTGTGGGGTACAGAAATAAGGTAGTCATTAAAAAACAAACATTTTAAACAGTATTAATGTACACAGATTAAGTCCATGCAACTTATTATGTGACTTGTTAAGCACATTTCTACTACTGAATTTATTTAGGCTTGCCTTAACAAAGGGGTTGAGTACTTATTGACTATAAATTTCAGCTTTGAATTTTTAATTAATTTGTCCAAATTTCAAAAACATAATTCCACATTGACATTATGGGGTATTGTGTATAGTAGGCCAGTGACAGAAACATTTATATTTAATCCATTTGAAATTCAGGCTGTAACACAGCATAATTTGGAAAAAGTCAAGGGGTGTGAATACTTTCTGAAAACACTGTATGTCCTCCATTGCCTCCCTCCCTCGATCCCTCTCTCTCCCCTGCTCTCTCCGGCTCTGCTGTGCTAGGCTGTATGTGTGTGTCTGTGTGCGTATGTTTGAGGGTGACAGCTGCCTAATTGGGCATTCTCCCCTTGTTGGAGCGGCTGCCTCTCTTCTCTCCTCCAGCCTGGGCCGGGGCTGCTGACGAATGGCAGCGGATTACAGATGAGGACACGGTGACCCCCCCGACCTTGCCGCACTGTTGCGCGGGAGGGAGGAGGTTTAGGAAAGGAGAAGGGGCGTGGGGTGGGGGGGAGGAGCGAACTGCATCGGGTCACCGGAGGATGAGGACAGGGGAAGGTGGGGACTGCCAGGTGGCTGCGCGGCTGATGACAGAGTGTCACATGACAGGGGCCCCATGTCAGTATGTCAAGGGCACAAGCCTTGTGGCACGAACACTGCGGCATTTTCCCTTCTTTTATTTATTTATTCACACTCTGGCTGGGGTATTGGTCAGTTGGGCAGCAGCAGCAGTAGCACAGACGATGGCAGATCCCTGAGTGTGAAGAATTTACATTTCTACCCCTACTCCCTTCCATCCCCTTCCCTCTGCCCCACCCCCTGCTATGCGTGTTAGACTACCAAGGTGAGGTGGTGTCCTCTTGTTAAGAGCGATTAATGGCACTCGTTATGTACATAATGAAATATCCCTGCTGATGCGTAGGGTGGCGTTCTTCTCTCCTATCTGTGCTCCACGGCTGGCCTGTCTCTGTGTGCACACACACTGGGACCGAGGACCCACTGCTCCTACCTCCACGTAGAGACCGACAGACACACTAGAGGAACTGTTTGATACTGTGGAGACAGATAAAGAGACAGAGAAAGAGACACCCCCCCCCATAAACCATCTCTGTCAATTCATGGTTGTCGAGTTTGTGCCCTTAATTTGAAATGGACACAACACCATGAAGCAGTGTTCATGAAGTGTGTTCAGAGAGAGAGCGAGAAAGAGAGATAAAGCGGCATGGTTTGCCAAAGGTTCCATTTTGACTGTAGGTGTAAATTTAGCTCTAATCGTGTTGTGCTGCGAGTTATTTTATAACTGTTCTCCTGCTGCAGCTTTTTTATGCTGACCTCGTTTTAGTAGGGCGAGACACTTCTGGGTTGTTACAGGTTTTATTTTGACCTCATTGTGTGAGTGGATGAGTGTGTGTGTGTGTGAGTGTGTGTGTGTATTTGTGTTTGTGTGTGTATGTGTGGCTGTGCTATTCAGTGCCTGAGTCAAGCTGTGCGAGCTCTTTAATCCCACGGCCCGGTGCACGTAGGCCTGATTAGTGGCAGCAGCTATCTGTGCAGAAGACAGCACGCTCTCCTTTAGCGTTGGTCAGGTCTGGGGCACAGGGGGATGTCAACTCATGAGAAAGGTGAGCGAGGAAGGAGAAAGAGAGAGGATGAACAGAGGGAGGGAATGAGAGAGAGAAGAAGAAGAGGGATGAGAATGAGGGAGGGTAGGGCAGTATAGGGCCTGATTAATATTCTGCAGAGCGCTCCTGCCAGTAGAGCACATTGATTACTACACTTTACCTGTATCAGCCTTCACAGCTAAGGATGACATGGTAGGGGAGAATTATGTGTGTCTGTGTTCACCTCACAATCAGAGAAGACTTGTGTTAGCTAGCCTACAATGCATTGCTTAGGGTAGCATTCACTACAGACTGCTACTGAATTATTAATTTTATATTCACTTCCTGAATTAAAACGGAAATGAGCCCTAACCCTGATCAGGGCCGTATGGAAGGATGTGTAGCTACTAGCTAGTTAGCAGAAGTACTGTAGTATAATAGCATTGAAGTGTATGTGGTTTAGCTCAAGCTGTAGCACAAGCAGGGCCGGCATTGTTTGGCGGGCCTTAGGAGGCCTGGCCCGCCGTACCGTACCTCCTTGCCCGTCCAAATAAAATATTTCAATATTTATCATTTATTTGACTGAGATGCTCTCCAACAGAAGGATTCATCAATCTCAGTTAAAGCATCCGATTGAGCGAAACAACTCCCCTCTACGGGAATAATATGCAGACCTAAGCTTGTCGCCTGCCTTCGCCCCTTTGGGACAAATACTCTTATTGTTAGGGCGGAGACATGAGCATCTCCTCATTATATACAGATCTCTTGCGAATTGGAAAGGAAGGTTTGCTCGTGTACAGTGCACTGTCGGGATGCTAGATTGTCCTAAAGTAAATTGATATTTGGCCAAAATTATATAATTACTCCTGTCTAAATAAAATCATTCAAAATACTTCACCAAGGAGCATGACTTAGCCACAGAGGATCATTAGCTTCTTTAAAAATGTTTTGCTGTGGATTGTTTCAAATCACAAGCCCGCAATTTGGGTAGTGCATGTGGTAATAGGTCTAGCTGATTGAGGTGTGGCTGTCAGTGAAAAGCATATAAAATATGTGTGAAGATAATGTGTCTTGAGTGTAATTTAAACTGTTGCATCTAGAAGAAGGGTGGTGAAGATATGGTTTCTCTCTCCAGAATGCATGCGTATGTAGGAAAGTGCCCATTTGGCAATGTCCGATTCTGATTGTCTTAAATCACCACGTACACCACACATTTTTTCTTTGCCTCATACAAGTCAACGAAGTCAGTTAGCATCCACTGCGAATGATAGTTCCACAGCATTTGAATCTTTCCAACACTTCTAGCCTCGATGATCACCAAGCCGTGTGAAAGAGCAAAATATCATGATCTGATGGTCCCATATATCCAGTGGAAATGCCATAAAAAACAGCTTTCTGTCCTGAGCTCAGGGGCCAGGACATGTTCAGGGCCCAGAATAGGCTAGTTGATACAATGTTATAAGTTTGCAAGAGACAGCATCAAGCCGGACCAAGTGATGATTTGATACAATGTTGCACTTCACTAGCAGTAGCTCAAATCAAGACAGATAAAAGAGAGGCAGACAGGTGGAATAGAGAGATGAATGTGATTGAAAGAACTAGAATTTTCATCAGGATATTTTCTACTGTTTTTATTCATCAGCTTTAGGCCTATGTATTTTACTTAGTTGACGATGAACGTTATAGGCTTACTGCTGCGTCTCTGACTATGCTGTCATTTCTTTAGCCTCTAATGGATCACAGTGTATCAGAGTGTATCAGTTTGCCCATATGGCAGAGGCTAGTTCTCTCGGCATAGTTTCATTTTAACTTTGAGATTTTTATCATTTTACTTCATATTTTCATGATTAACCACGAGACAATGATTTTGAGAAACGAAAAAGTTATTATTGAAGTGAAACTGTTCCAAGAGAATGCGCATATAGAAATAATCATAACTGCCAAGGAGATCGGTAGAAATGGTAGGATAAATAGTAAGCTTCTCCAAACTTTAAACTCACAAGCTGCCGATGGTCTACTATTACAGCCATTTCAAATATTGCGTGCAGACAAAGGAGGTCCTGTGAAAAAACGTGCCCCCCTATGGAATTCAAAGGCCCATCCAACTGATTCGTTCTGGCACCGGGTCTGAGCACAAGGAGTACTGGATCTAGCTTAGAGCTCCAGGGGTATGTGTAGTCCTAATCGTGTTGAGGTGTCCTGGGATGTTTATTGGCATATGTTGGCTTCTGGCCTGACAACTAGATTGGTGCTGCTGCTGTGCTGCCTGCCTGCCTGCTTGAAAATGTCTTCCAAAAGGTAATGCATAATTGTGGTTTCCTTTAGTGGGTTAAGTGCACTGTTTAATTGTGTTTAATTGTGTGACTCTGAATGAGATGATGAGATGATGTTCTTAGTTGTATCAAGAAACAGAAAAAGTAGATTGGTGGAAAGACAAATCATGCCCCACCCTGCCATTCCCAGAGCTCACTGTGGGCAGAAACATTAGAATGATTGAAAGACTCCTGGCGAAGTAGGTCACTGGAGGCATTATGAATTGTGAAACGATGGGCGAGAATGCAAAGATGTTCCCTCTTTTTTTTGTCACTTAGTCCTCTGCCACAGGATGGCTTTCCTATTCACAAAGCATCTCATAATTACTCATCCTATAATCAGCAGACTACTCCTTTAAAGTAATAAAGACCTATCCTGCTGACTCCCACAGAGAAAGAGGGAGCTGTTTAGGATAGAAGCCAAGGATATTATGGAATTTGTTCATTAAAGGCCAGGGTTTTTTAGCATGGTTTAGTAGCCAATGTTCTGGGCAGCAGCAACAGCCTGACACAGGGAGGGACAGATGATTTCAATGGGAAAGTGGCCTATTTACCTCAGCCATTATCATCATGATCGCCAGCCCAGTGGTCTGGTTCAATACCTTCAAAGGGCTTCTAGATGACTAGATGTGTCCTTTGGCTTCAAGGCCCTGGGCTAATCAGCTGTTCTGGCTTCCAGTTCCTCCAACCTCAATCACCCTCAGCTGAGGCCGCTTCCCATGGAAAATGGCTTGTTGCTTTGGGGTGGGGATTTTTTTTGTGCGTATTTTGAATAGACAATGTTAGCGTAAGATTAGCATGGAAGCCCAATAGGAATGAATTGGTATAGATTGGTAGCGGCCACAGCTCATTAAGATATGGGAATGTGTGCGTGTGTGTTTTAATCAACACACTAATTCCCCAGCCCTCTCTCTCTCAGGAAATTGCCCTTGGGTGGGTCTTCCACCGCCACACAAATATTTACTATGGACACAAACATTTTGATAGCCTTGCTGTTCTATTGTGGACCCAGGGCCATGCAGGCCATCCATGCAGGCCAGGGTACAGTGGGGAAAGAGTGATATCATCCAGGGTCATCTGGATTTGGCTGTGTCCTCCCCTCTGATCATCCTGCCAGTCTGCTAGGCTCTGAATCGCTAAAATGACTCATCAATGTGCATGAATTATTTTCTGTTGTCCCACTGAGAACTCTTTGTACTGATGTGTACAGAAGTTAAACCTCCCTCTCCCCTGATCAAGGCCTGACACTGACATAGGCCAGGAACTGTAACTGGGGAAATCTGTTCGCTTCATGTTTAGTCAGACAGTGATGTTAGTGTTAGGTCATCACGCAATGTTCATATTCACATGTTAGACTGGGGAGTATGGCTGTTTCAAAAGGATGGTGTGTGTTTAGAGTGTGGACGAAGTACATCTTTGTGGTTTTGAGTCCCACGGTAATGTCGGTGCGTTTTGGAATTCTAACCCTTTTTAAACATTGTTTGAGCTACAGATTGCTAGGTTGTTGCATTGAATATGTCTATGTCTTCTAGAGGTCGACCGATTATGATTTTTTTTTTACGCCGATACCGATTATTGGAGGACCAAAAAAGCTGATACCGATCTAATAGGCCAATTTTATTTATTTATTTGTAATAATGACAATTACAACAATACTGAATGAACACTTATTTTAATTTAATATAATACATCAATAAAATCAATTTAGCCTCAAATAAATAATGAAACATGTTCAATTTGATTTAAATAATGCAAAAACAAAGTGTTGGAGAAGTAAAAGTGCAATATGTGCCATGTAAGGAAGCTAACGTTTAAGTTCCTTGCTCAGAACATGAGAACATATGAAAGCTGGTGGTTCCTTTTAACATGAGTCTTCAATATTCCCAGGTAAGAAGTTTTAGGTTGTAGTTATTGTAGGAATTATAGGACTATTTCCCTCTATACCATTTGTATTTCATTAACCTTTGACTATTGGATGTTCTTATAGGCACTTTCGTATTCCCAGTGCAACAGTATAGCTTCCGTCCGTCTTCGCCCTGGGCTCGAACCAAGAACACAACGACAACAGCCACCCTCGAAGCAGCGTTACCCATGCAGAGCAAGTGGTGTTTGAAACGCTATTTGCGCGTGCTAACTAGCTAGCCTTTTCACTTCGGTTACACCAGCCTCATCTTGGGAGTTGATATTCTTGAAGTCATAAACAGCGCAATGCTTGACACACAACGAAGAGCTGCTGGCAAAACACACGAAAGTGCTGTTTGAATGAATGTCTACGCGCCTGCTTCTGCCTACCACCGCTCAGTCAGATACTTAGATACTTGTATGCTCAGTCAGATTATATGCAACGCAGGACACACTAGATAATATCTAGTAATATCATCAACCATGTGTAGTTAACTAGAGATTATGATTGATTGTTTTTTATAAGATAAGTTTAATGCTAGCTAGCAACTTACCTTGGCTTACTGCATTCGCGTCACAGGCAGTCTCCTTGTGGAGTGCAACGGTCGTTATTGCGTTGGACTAGTTAACTGTAAGGTTGCAAGATTGGATCCCCCGAACTGACAAGGTGAAAATCTGTCGTTCTGCCCCTGAACGAGGCAGTTAACCCACCGTTCCTGAAAATAAGAATGTGTTCTTAACTGACTTACCTAGTTAAATAAAGATTAAATAAAGGTGTAAAAAAAAAATAGGCAAAAATACAGATTTCCGATTGTTATGAGAACTTGAAATCGGCCCTAATGAATCAGCCATTCCGGTTAATCGGTTGACCGCTAATGTCTTCTGCCTCTGCTGATACAAACCATTTGCTAGAGCGGTGTTTGTGAGCTAGGGCGGTAACAGAAACAGTGCTTCTCACATAAATGTCTGTAAAGTCTGAGCTAATTGAGATTCAAACTATTATGACCTCACTGTGAAAAACGTGAGACTCTCAGGAACACGTGTTTTGCTTCTATGACTATGACGCTCACAAGCCACACGAGTCGTTAGAAGGGAAGAGATTCTTCTAAATAGAAGATCATAGGAAATCATTGTGTCTATAATACTCTAATAAGCTCACATAGTTGCTGTCACAAACTATAAACTGCACACAGTTGTCACTAACTATATTATATATTAATTACACACTGGGCAAACAAATTATATAGTTACAGCATTCTTTTTAAATACATTTTTTATCATGTTTTTGCTATGTGGACCTTATTTGTTTATTGACATTTGTCAATAAATCTCATGAATGCCAACTGTTTTGTGTCAAATAGTTTTGTCTTCTACTTGTAGCTCTGGTTGTCCTTAAAAGAAAATGGTAAAACTCTTCCATGTGATGCAAGCAGATTAATAAAAGTGCATTTCAATGTTTTCACTGTGGGAGGCCTGGGACAAATGGAGTTCCTTTTTTCTTTAGTGTGTGTGTGTGTGTGTGTGTGTGTGTGTGTGTGTGTGTGTGTGTGTGTGTGTGTGTGTGTGTGTGTGTGTGTGTGTGTGTGTGTGTGTGTGTGTGTGTGTGTGTGTGTGTGTGTGTGTGTGTGTGCGTGTGCGTGTGCGTGCGTGAGAGTGAGAGTGAGAGAGCATGTGGGAGTGTGTGCACTATGCATGAGTTGTTGGGTCAATGCGGCCTTAGAATTGGGTCAGAGTGCCCTAGTTCGTGCGTGAGTGTGTGTGTGTGTGTGTGTGTGTGTGTGTGTGTGTGTGTGTGTGTGTGTGTGTGTGTGTGTGTGTGTGTGTGTGTGTGTGTGTGTGTGTGTGTGTGTGTGTGTGTGTGTGTGTGTGTGTGTGTGTGTGTGTGTGTGTGTGTGTGTGTGTGTGTGTGTGTGTGTGTGCGTGCGTGTTTTCCTTGTTACTTGGTCCTGATTTACTAGTCTTTAGTTGTGGTCTCACGCTGTTCAGTAGCATGTTATTCTCTTGTTTACCTCTGCCAAGGTTAGACAGAGCTTTTAATTTGACTTTCCCACTGTGTGTAAGTTCACTTGTGTTCCCAGTTTGAACAATTGCATTTGGTCAGGTTGGCTTTTTGTCTTATTTAATCATGTCAGGCCCGGGCCATATTTAATTTACAAATGGCCGTCACGCTGCATGTGTAAGTGAGGTACCCTGTTGAGTATGTGCACCAGGCTGGCCTGCAGATTACATGATATAATAGTGTTTAGGCATCGCCTCTCCTTTTAAATTCCTTTAACCTTGACTCCCCTTTAATGCAGGGAGAACACATCTGCCAGGCTAGTGTCAGACGTTAGTGATACACACCGCTCGGGCTGCATTGTCACTTTTTATTAACGCCCAGAGCTTTGCATGGACACCAGCTGTTGCGTCAAGTGGAAAGCCTGGGCGGTGTGAATGACCTTGACTTTAACTGCCTGCTCCTGTGGCTCTTCCCCTTTTAATTCTTTTGTTTTGACTCATACATTTTAAATGGCTTAAATGGATTACCATTCCTGACAATGAAGGTCATTTAGGAAACTCTCATTTTGAGGAGGGTGGGGAGGGGATGAGTGAGGGGGACGAGTGAGGGGGATGAGTGAGGGGGATTGAAGGTCAGACTTGGATATCTAATCCCTGACATCTGCATCGGGTCGTATTCATTCCAGTTTTCTGGTTATTCCACAGATGAAATGGCTGATGTGCATTGACCTTCTTGTTCCTAGTGCTTCTGGAGAAACGGAGGAGGAGAGGAGAGAGGAGAGGAGAGGAGAGGAGAGGAGAGAGGAGAGGGAGAGGAGAGGAGAGGAGAGGAGAGAGGAGAGGAGAGGAGGAGAGAGAGAGAGCAGTACAGGGAGGAGAAAGGAGGAGAGGAAAGCAGAAAGTAGAGGAGGAGAGCGACCAGTCAGTCGGGGGGATGATAAAGCTCTCGTCTCCATAGCTGTCTTCCCTTTCGCCCATGGCCACTGTAGTAAAAATCACTTTAGAATGCGTTTAGGTGTCATTGCGTGACATTGTCAAAGATAATGGATAATCACCACGGTAACTGGAGTCGGTGGAGGGTGGCTCATTGGCCCTCTGGTGTCTCACCATGGAGATGGGGAGAGGGTTCATGTTTTGGGGGCCAGGAATGATATGACATGTTAACAGATGCGTAAGGTCATTTTCAATATATACACCAGGCGAGATAATGTAATAGTAATACACACGCCCGTATCGCCTGTGCTGCTGAAAGCAGAGGGGGGTCTGGGGCTTTAGGGGCTAGGCTTAGATGACAGGCTCCATATATTAAGGTCATTTATTTGTTCACAATGCACAGTGCTGCCCCTGCAATTCCAGGCCTTTTTTTTTTACCTCTGTCATGGATGCTGTCATGGGCCCTGTCCTTCACAGTTCCCACCAACCCCACCTATCCACAGACAGAACAGGGCACCTACCTACACTTAGATTTACGTTATGAACACAGTCCACTTTAGGGTCCTTGTAACCCTTTATTACATTTTATTTCCAGTTGATTATTATATTTTGATGGGTTATAGACAAGCTCAATGTCAAGCCTAAAATACCTTGCCACCAGCCGGGAATATATCCGGTTTTGAACATGCTGAAAGTATGTAGGCCAGAATGCCAGTTCATTTTCAGGGTCTTTCACATTTGTGGAATTTTTTCCATGGTCTGAGTCTCAAGCACACACACACACACACACACTGTCTCGACAACTAATCTTGTGCGGACACACAATTCAGTCCCATTCAAAATACCATTTTCCATAACCCCTAACCTAACTCTGACCCTAACCTGAACCGGAAAACCTAACCTTAACCTAAACCTATCCATAGCTCCTAATCCTACCTCTAAAACTAACCCTAGCTCCTAAACCTAATTCTAACCCTAATGCTAATTCTAATCTTAACCCTAAAACCCCAAGAAATCGCATTTGACCTTGCAGGGAATATTAAAATGTCCCCAGTTGGTCAAATGTTTATTTGTTTACTATTCCAGTAGAGTTAAACACTGCCACATATACACACACATACACACAGGTCTCTAACTAAGTGACTATGTTAACTTGACAGTACACATGTATTTACGTGTTTACTGCTCCTTCCAAAAGCATTCATTGTGTTCCTTTTTTAATTGAGTTAAGCCCTCGGGTCGGCCAGCATGGCGGGAAAATAGACCTAATCCTGCCATCTAAGATTAGCAGGACAGCAGACGTCAGATGGTCTGTCGCTCCAGTCCAGGGGGTGAGCAGGTTGGCTTTTGTTGTGGTCAGATTTGGGTCAACAGCATAAAGCTGGCCTTGAACTGTAATCGACGCTGATTGGCCAATCTCAATGAAGTCATTTCTGATCTTGGCCATTCGTGTTCCTTGGCCAGACGTGTTCCCTGGCCAGACGTGTTCCCAGACGTGTTCCTTAAATCCTTGAGTTACAGGCTGGGGTTCCTTTGCTTTTCTTGTTTCACCCTAGTATTTAATTGCAGGCTGTCGGTTGGGCTAGCTGATCAACTGTTATCCCACAACTAATTCCCAATTATTTTCAAGGTTGCACTTTGGTGGACTTTATAGTTATGCCAACCTGTGGACCTGGGCCATCCCATGAGATGGATTTCACTCAGATTATAGACAGCCTACTGTGCTGTTGTTGATCCTAGCTGCTTCATTACGCATATTAATATATAGGTTAGACTGATTGCATCATCACTGACCTCCAGTCATTATGATGGGCTATACTGTCCTGTACCACGGTTAGTCTGCATCATCACTGACCTCCCTAATTAAGGGATAAGGCTAAATCCTATCTGTCCTTTCATTGCGACCCATATTATTTACGTTAGACAGCATCATCTATGACCTTCATCAAAATCAAGGGCCTCATTGTAATCAAGAGGTTCACTATACTGACTCCTGTCGTTGTGACCCTGTATGTCGTCCCTCTGGCGAGTCACACCGAAGGTGGGGAGAGACGTTGGGAGTCAGGGAGAGACGTTGGGAGTCAGGGAGAGGCGTTGGGAATCAGGCAGGCAAGCAGGAAGGCAGCTGAGGTGGCGATAGAAACTCTGTATTAATTAACCCTGATGGGCCACGGCTCTGACTGTGTGACGTGGCCCGTAACCATGGAGACCAGCCTGACAGGGTTCACACTGCGGGTCTCTTAGGACATTGCCATATCAACTGACAACAGTGGTCTGTCGCCTGAGTGTCAGTGTCTTGCCCTCCTGACAGTGGCACAGCCACAGTGTGACAGGTGCACCGGATCCACACACACACACACACAAATAAACAAACACAAAAACGCACACACCTGGCAGCTCGACCGAGCCATATCCTGTCTCTTCTCTGTGGAGGCCAGTGTCAGTACTGAGGAAACCTGTGCTGGCTTTGTACATAATAACCGGGCTCATGTCAAGTCAATGCAGTTCTGGTTTTGTGGAATACCTTCAATTGACAATGAGAGCTGATGTGCGGGTCCAACTGAGGCAGGTGGTGATAAGGCCAGTGCTCTCCATAGGCACCAGGGCAGCCAGGACTTCACCCAGGTGGGAGAGCACTGAGCCACTATACCCTCTGCGGCACTGGTGTGTGTGTGCGTGTGCGTGTGTGTGTGCATGTGTGAGAGAGTGAGAAAACGGTGACAGGGTAGTGTGAGGTGCTCAAGTGCAGGAGGAGTGGTAGTAGGGAGGGAGGAGGGATAATCCACTCAAATGACAAGCTGTATAAGAAATGATTCACAGCTCTCACAGGCCCTTCACTTTTGAAAGAAAGCACAGACGCATTGCAACGAGGGCCTTACAGCTTGAAGACCAATGTTTAGGTAGTGGTAGTGGGGTAGTGGGCTTGAATTTAAAATCTGTGTGAATAAATTCTGACCCTAATCTACATTTGTCGTCATCGATTCAGTTGAAATAAAAAAAAGACACAGGTATTAGGGGTTACCATGAAGGGGTAACCATGTGCAGTCAAACTGAAATGTTAACAGGCATGGTGGACAAGGTGTTGAAATGAATGTGATATAGTGCTGCAAGTCCCTGCTTCTCACGCTGTTACTCTCTTTCTCCCAATCTCTCTCTTTCTCCCTCTTTCTCGCTCTCTCTTTCCTCTCTCTCTTTCTCTTCTCTCTCCCTCTCTCTATGTCTCTCTCTCTCTCTTCTCTCTGCTCACATAGGTCCCCCCTCTGAGATCAAGTGAGCGGAAAGGCACCACGGAGTGAACCGCCCCCAGGCTTCCTGACAGACAGACATCCGAAACATCCGCAACCACGGAATGCATCAAAATCACTGTGGTGGTGAAACCCGCTGACTCCTCGTTCCTCGCCCTTCGCTGCATAAGCTTGGACCCCGGCATTCTGGGAGCATCCGGTGTCACAGGCACACAGGAATGCCAGTGACGGCTGGGTGAGAGCCCCTAAATGGCTCCGGTCATGGCCACAGTTTCTTTGTGTTAGTGTCATTTTCCACTTTGGAGAAGGGAATACTGTACATTGAGCCAGTGGAATCCAGAACCTGTAAAATACTCTAGAACCTGCCCATGTGCATCCTCACCTCTTATCAATATCTGGAAGTTCTGTACCTGATGACCTAGTGGACCTTGTTATTCCCAGTAGCAGTGCTGAACCATACGAGGGGATCCTAGTATTGAACATGACTCATGGGGAGGAGCCTGGCCCTGAGACACACACGGATTCAGCTGTTCTAACTTATCTGGAAGGTTTACTGATGCATCCCGTGGTGGCTGGGCCTGGGGCCACGGCAACCCGTAGATCGGAGGCTCCCCACGGGCACGGCAACCAGATGGAACAGGTCAACAAGGCGGCACGGCCCTTCCAGCTGCCCAGCCACAGCCCTGCTATTGCCGCTGTTCAGAAGGCTGGCAATGGGAACAGTCCCACACTGCACCATGGGGCCTCCCAGAACCTGAAGAAGGCCCGGCTGCTCCGCTCAGGGCCCTGGAACGAGCCTGGGGCCCAGAGGCTATGCTCCCCCCCTGTGGAGCTGAACGGCCAGGGAGGAGGAGGAGGCGGCCTGCAAAACGGGGCCCTGGAGGGCTCTCCTCACGCTGGGGAGAGCACACTGCTTGCCTCCTTGCTCCAGTCATTCAGCTCCAGACTGCAGAGTGTGGCCATGTCGCAGCAGTCCACCAAACCCCCCAGCGAGCACTCCCCGCCCACCGATCCCCCTCCTCCTGCAGACAAGGAGCAGCTCCCCTGCTACGGAATGGCCTCCAGCCGCCTCAAGGGCCTGATGAGGAAGACCAAGCTGCAGAACCACAGCAGCACGCCTTACAGCCGGCGAGGCCACAGCCACGGCCACAGCCAGGAAAGGTCCTGTGAGTCCCCACGCTCGGTGCAGAGCAGCACGCCTCCCTCCGCCCCCACTGTTGCTGCTGCTGCCACTGATGCTGTGTCCTGTGCTGAACGGCTCAAAGCTGTGGCCAACCTGGTGAAGATCCGCTCCAGCCCTGCCCCCTCTCCCAAGCCCAGTGTGGCCTGCAGTCAGCTGGCCCTTCTGCTGTCCAGTGAGGCCCACCTGCAGCAGTATTCCCGGGAGCACGCCCTCAAGGCCCAGCTCTCTGGACGCTCGGCCAGCGAGAGGCTGGCTGCCATGGCAACGCAACAGACCCAGGACAAGAGACCGCCCAGCACAGAAGATGCTCCGCCCACCAGCGCCACCACCACCACCCTAGACGTGCTAAGCTCCTTAACCTCCCAAAATGGGACAACGACAGCAACACTCCCCCAACTGGCACTAAACTCCAGCTCCAGCCAGCAGAGCCCCTCCTCTCTGCTGCCAGTCCACAGCTCACCACACCCAACCCCCCCCCTCCTCTGTCCCTCACCCCCAACACCCAGACCCAACCCCAAACCCCCACTAGGGAGAAACGGGGATTTGATTTGCGCGCCACCAGGCCCCCCCCCAGACCTGCAGCAGCCTGCTCCTGCTGCTCCTCAACAACCACAACAACCAGAAGCAGCTGACTAAGAACGGGCACCTTGAGGACGACTGCGGGGTCCTGCCTGCCAGCCGCGGCTCCTCAGTTACTTCTGACAGTGAGTGCTCTGTCCAGGAGAAAAGCCTGGCCAAGAGAGAGGAGAGCTGCAGCGATGCAGAGATCTCCTTCTCCAGCTGCTCTCCTATTGACCTCTCTATGAGGAGCAGGGCTAGCACCAGAGCTCCAGAGGCCAGGCCTAAAGCCACCTCCTCCTCCACGTCTGCTTCTTACTCCTCTTCTACTGCTTTCTCCTCCAACTGTTCTTCTGCTGTTTTCTCCTCTGCCCCCACTGTCTTTTCCTCTTCCACTACCGCTTTTTCTTCCTCCTCTACTGTTCACTCTTCCTCCACCACTTTCTGTTCCTCCTCGTCCTCGTCCTTAGACAAACTTACTGAGTCCCTTCTAAACAAGTGGAAGCCGGATCCCTCCGGGCCGAAGGTCACGCAGGTTAAGAAGGAGCTTGAAATGAGCCCAGACCTTAAATCCCAGCCCAAGGTCACTCTCATGCAGCTCCTTCTGGAGCGCAGGAATAACGACAAGGTAAACAAAATTGTGGTTAATCCAGATTTGCAGCTTGACACAACTCTGTCCAGTCTGTCACGGGTCCCACTTAAATCACTGGCCCCCTGGGAAGAAGTCAGGATACAGAGCCCTCTGGACAGACCAGGCCCAGCCCCTCCCATGTACTCTCTCAGCCGAGACCCCAGCAGCACCCCGTCCCCGTTCTCTTACCCCTCTCCCTATGTCCAGTCTAGCCCTCTGGATCTATGTAAATCCAAACCCTTCCCTGTTGAGAAAGCTGCAACTGAGCCGGCGTTCAGCGCCAGCAAACTGTTACAGAACCTGGCACAATGCGGCACCGCCTCACCCTCCCCACCCATGGTTCCCAGCAAAGTACCCAGCCAGGATCTGGAGATGGGTGGTGGCAGGCCTCTGGCCCTGCTGGAGAGGCTCAACGCCCCCATCCAGAGGAACACAACATGTACCCCCCTCTCAGACGGGCCCTCAGGCAGTGGCACACCGTCGTTCAGCCGTTGGGGGGAAGTGTCGCCCCCAGCATCCCAGATCGAGAATCTTCTAGAGCGTCGCACGGTGCTGCAGCTCCTGCTGGGAGCAGGTTCCTCCTCTACCTCCTCCGTGGCCTCAGCCACCCACAGAGACTGGTCTGGTGGGAGGGGCAGTGTGGAGACGGTGGCAGGGGGCTGCTATGAGAAGCCCTCTGGCACTTCTGTCATCTGTGACAACTCCAGAGGGCCTACGGCAGCAGACGTCAAGGTCAAAACTGAACCGGGGGAGGAGGGCCTGGACCTGTTGTCCTCTGCTGTGTGTGAGGATGTGACGAGCCAAAAGAGACGGGGAGGAGGAGCAGGGTATAACTACAGGCATAACCCATTCTCTGAACCCCAGCAAGACCTAAAACAGAGCCCCGGCCCAAAGAAGTCATTGCTAAATATGGCCTCCTGAGCCAGCTCTTAAAACAGCAGAGCGCTACCTACTACACCAGCGCTGCACAACTGCAAACAGATCGCCGGCCCAGCCCTGTCCATGTAAAGGAGGAGCAGAGAGACTACCACCACCAGGGGCCCAGCCCTAAAAAGATACGTCTCTGCACGGAGCTGGCTGAGAGCCTGAACAATGGCAGCCCTCAGCGGGCATTGGTGGACAGTGGAGGCAGCTACAGCTACAGCAGCCTGGTTCACAGCCTGGTCCATAAGCAGATACAGGAGGAGCCTGACTACCACAAGGCCCTGAGGGGCCCTAAAGTGGAAGAGACCCCAGCCAGGAGCCCCAGCAGTGAAGCTCTCCTCCCTAGGGAGAGCCGGGGCTTCAATGTGCTCAAACAGCTGCTCTTGTCTGACAACTGTCTGAAGGAGCTGTCCCAGCATCCCCGGGAGGACCCAGCCCCTCTGTCCTGCAGGCCAACGGTAAAGCCAATGGGAGCGTCCTTAACCTCAATCAGCCGGGCTACAATCACAACAACCTCCTCAACCTCCCTACCCTGCCCTGGCACCACCCCAACCCCCATAACGCCCTCAGTTCAGGGCCTCCCACCCACCTCAGACCGCAGCCAACAACCCCCCAACAAGGGACAGCAGCCAACGCTCCCCTGGGGGCGCCACACTGTCCTCCCACCCCACCAGGACTCGCCCAAACGGGACCCCACTCCAGTGAAACGGAGCCGGAGAGTCCAGGGCGGTGGGCAGGTCGGGACCGGGAGGAGGAGTGCTCTGATTCGAGCCCAGACTCCCCGGCTGACCCGCTCCAACCCCATCCTATACTACATGCTGCAGAAAGGCAGCGCTCAGCTGAGGAGGGAGGGAGGGACCAGGCAGAGGGGACCCAGGTGTCAGTGCCAGGGGGTGAGGGTGAAGGAGGAGCCGGGTACTAACAGCAATGATGCCTACAACCACAGACTGAGCTCCACCACCACCTCCACCCAGCACTCCTCCCTGTCCCCTCCCTACAACAACGACAAGCACAGTCACAAGAACTATAGGCTGAGTGACTCATCTGATAAATGGTAGTTTTATGAACAAATTACTTTTATGAACTAAAACATAAAAAAGACACAAGGGGGAAAAGATCGCAATGTTTCTTTTTTTTCTTCCTTTTTTACTGACTTGCCAAATTCATTTGTAGTTTAATGAGAAGAAGTAACAGAAAGTAATGCAGGAGTGAGGATTTTGAAAGAGAAGAACAGAGGAAATGAGTTCAAGGCATTCGTTTCATTATTGTATCATAATTCTAGATGGCTCAGGTTACAGGATGGGTGGTACGATATAGCTCTACTTCAACAGAATGTCAAATTATGTGCATCAAAATAATCGTCAAATTTTACCGTTGCCCACTGGTGATTTCCATACAGTATGTATTTCACATTCTCAAATGATTGAAAGAAGGCACCATTCATTTTACTCCAATGATTTGTGCCTGTATTGCACACATATCACTATTCTGTGTCCTCTTTGTTGCTACTCGTAAAACATTGATGAAGAACATTTCCAGCTACATTTATTATTGATGACTCCAAAAATGTTAGCGCTCAGTTCACTGTATATTTATTTATTTTGTAGATTAACAGAGAACATCACTTTTAGATCAGACTCTAAATAAAGTCATACCGGGGCAAGCACAGCAGTACATTAAAATGTACACGTTAGAGACATTTTTAAAGGAAAACCTTGTGAACAATGTTAATCAGATCCACTAAAGGTACCTAGAGTTCCATTCTGTTTGAATGCTCTGTATTGGTTGCTACTGTAACTTCTCCTCAAGTGTGATATAATTTTTTTGATCATCAGTGAGTCAGCTGTCAACTGATAGACTGGGCTCATGTGGTCACAACGCATTGCATTTTGCTTTGATCTGGAATGAACTTGTTGGGGCTTCGTTTTGACAGTGCAAATGCAAGGTAACATTGTCTTAATAGATGGTAATACAACGGGTAATACAGCTATTACTAAATAGTAGTAGTAGAGGGTGTTTTAAAACCTTGCCGAGCCTACCTTTGGGGGGGTATACAGGTTTGGCACAACAGTTAAAAGACTGCATTGTCTGCATGACTGTTACATTCCAAGTGAATTCTAAATTAACACCGCTCTCTCACACATACTTCATCTTGATTTTGAAATATAAATGAATATTCTGAAATAAATAATACAGTCTCATTTGATATTGTACCCCTGAGTTTGCACTGTCAAAGTTGAGCTCTTGGTGACCTTAAAAGAATATGTTTATGGCATGTAATGAAAAACTGTCAGTGTTGTTATCCGTTGAGAATTTGACCGTTTGTGAAGCTTATTTTGTGTTTCTTGATTCTCGTGCTTTATGGACACCATTTACTTTTTTTGCGGTTTCTTAGCTCATATTAAAATGTCTAAATATTTGCATGGAAATAAAGAGAAAACCGCAGGTACATTTGAAAGCAGCAGGACATGACGTGAACCTGCCACCCAAGAATCATTGAGATATTTTTGGTGTCTTTTGAGGGCTTATCTGATGTCTAGCTCCTTATTTTGATTGTACTGTTTCTGGTTTCAGTTTCACACACTGCTGTCATGCATTTAGTCTTACATGTGCTATTTTTTATACATATACATATGAAGTACATATGAAGTAGATGTTTCTTCTATTATTAAAACATTTTCACAATGGTTAAACATATTTGTGTAAATAGTACTTTCATTATGAAAGATAACTATTTTGTATTGTTGAAGAAAAATATATGACCCTAGTTTTTAATGCCCTGAAAAATGTAAATATGAATTCAATGCCTATTAATGTACATACATACAAATGGCAGAGGATACTATGCCCGTTTTTTGGTTGGTTTGTTCTTTGCATGTGTCTATGTGGTAAATGATAATCTATCTTGCGCCGTGTTGTGTAATACTGTCTGACTCTCCTCACTGCTGCCTGTTGCATGCAGACGCATGGGAACTACCTGTGTATCCCTACTGGTGATGGGGCAAAATGTCAAGTCTTAAAATAGGTATTTTTATCACAGAGAGAGGGTCATTTAGAACATGAACAGTCCCTAAATAACCACAGAATGCTGAGCAAGTGGAGAAAATGTGTGAAAATAAAACGTGCATTGAATATTTTTGATTTTGATTTTCTGTTACTGGTTGACGACAGAGCTCGGGTGGACGGCGCTTGAGGGTTTTAGCGGATGAATGAAGTACAATCATCATTGTGCATCGTGCATCTGAAACATGCATTTGTAGCAAAAAGATGTGTTTCGTTTTTCCATGTGACAACCTGAAACATTATTTCATTTTTTATGTTTGAATTTTTTTGGTGTTCATTTGCACTGATATCTCCAAAATAAAGTACTAAAATGCTTGACTGAGTTATGCTCCTGTTTCACCTTCCCTAACTATAATATGTCATTATATTACTACTGTATTTCATATTATTTATTTAATGGTTTATTCCTCACACATTGAATGGTTCTTATTTATTTATTTTAAATTTCTCTATATTCCCACGCACATAAGGTCAGTGTCAGTGCGAGTCAGTTGCTGTTCAGTTTCCTCATTCATAGTCTATTCTGAGTAATGTGGATGTGATCTATTTTCTGAGTTCAGAGAACTTTGATTCTGAGTTCTTTGCCAAATCTTCACAAAGGCAGGAAAGGCATTGAAAAGAGTGAGGACAGGAGTGGAGGTCAGCAGATGTGCCCTAGATGCATGCATCATGGTATACCCTTTGAAGCTGAATCCACATCACATTTCTTCCTCAGACTAAAATAGATCACATATTATCGCCATAAAACCTGAAATCCTGTTTTCAGACATTTCATGAAGCAGCAGCTCTGCTCAGGGACAGAAAACAGCCCTTCGTGAAAGAGAAGGAAGAGAAAGAGGATAAAGATTTTTTAAAGGTGCAAGGAAGTTCACCCCAAACTTTCTTTGTCCCTGGGTCCTAAATGTTGAAGTCCACTCGGTGAACAGTCAGGTTTTTGTCCGTCTGCAGACAGTGCACTTTTGAAATCCTGCTTGGTTTTCTAAGCAGCCCTAGCCTGACTAGCTTCCCCTTTATTTAATCCTCCCCATGACTGGCTGCACTCTCTAAACTCTCAGTAACCTTTCCCCTGGGTGAACTTCTCCCTCCCAAGATCCTTATCAAGGCCTGAACTGCCAATAACCCCTCCATTTCCTTCCACTGCCATAACAGCGGTGAGCATAAAGGAGGCAAATCACAAGTTTAAACCGAGGTCAAGGTGTAAAACTTGACAATCGGCTGTTTGTCTGTGCTTCCCCCTTTGATTTCCTGACCTCAGCATGGGGCCAGCAGGATGTGAACGCAGCACAGCAGGTCACCAATGATAAAACTGAGTCAAACAAGGCCTTTTGATGTCAAGAGAACTTGTCTTTTCTCATAGGCTTGTCAGAGGCCTCAAAAACAAGTTCCCGGTGTCATTTAAAAAAGCTCACAGCGTGAAATAGCTCACAATCGATGATTGTGATTGACGGTGAACTTCTTCAAGCTTATAACACATGCCGTAATTATCCTCACAGCATGAGAATTATCAATGGTCAATTGCTCGCGCTTTGCTTCAATTCTGCTTCCAGCTTATCTGTGTTTCTTAGGTGGATAACGTCAGTGCCTGATTGAAATTGACACTGTAAACATGAATAAATAAGTATTATCAGTTTCAAATACATTATCGACTCTTTTGCGCTTCTGTCATGGCTGGCTTGCTAGCTAGTGTCGGGTAACTTTAGAAACTGTGGTGAAAGGCGAGAGTTGGCTGTTTATGCATTAGCATAGTGATTGCTGCATTAGCCGCCAGTTTGTTAGCTAGTTGTGTAGATGGCTGCATTCGTGCATATCTCTCACCCTTGAATTACAGTGCCTTCCACACTTTGTTGTGTTCAGCCTGAATTCAGAATGTATTTTTTTTTAAAGTTCTACCCCATAATGACAAAGTGAAAACATGTATTTAAACATTTTTGCACATGTATTGTAAATTAAATACAGAACTATGCCATTTACACACCCCTGAATAAATCATTTGTAGAACCCTTTGGCAGTGATTACAGCTATGAGTTTTTCTGGGTAAGTCTCTAAGAGCTTTCCACACCTGGATTGTGCAACAGTTGCATATTATTGTTTTCAAAATTCTTCAAGCTCTGTCAAATTGGTTGTTGATCATTGCTAGACAACCATTTTCAGGTCTTGACAAAGATTTTCAAGCAGATTTAAGTCAAAACTGTAACTCAGCCACTGAGAAACATTCAACTCATCTCCCAGTGTCTGGTGGAAAGCAGACTGAACCAGGATTTCCTATAGGATTTTACCTGTCCTTAAATCCTAGAGGAAAATGTTTATTTTTTATTCTGAAAAACTCCCCAGTCCTTAACAATTATACCCATAACATGATGTAGCCACCACTATGCTTGAACTCAGTAATGCCATTTAGGGATTTGTAGCATTGGATTTGCCCCAAAAATGTAACACGGTATTCATGACAAAAAGTGAACTGCCAAAAAATGTTGTGCCTTGTTGCAAACAGGAGCATGTTTTGGAATATTTGTATTCTTTACAGGCTTCCTTTTGTTTGCTCTGTCAATTTGGGTAATATTGTGGAGTAACTACAGTGTTGTTGAGCCATCCTTGATGCCCTTCCAGACTCCCTCTGCCTACCCAAGGATGCCAGAGGACAAAAATCAGTTAACCACCTAACTGAGGATCTCAATTTAATCTTGCGCAATACCCTAGATGCAGTTGCACCCCTAAAAACTAAAAACATTTCTCATAAGAAACTAGCTCCCTGGTACACAGAAAATACCCGAGCTCTGAAGCAAGCTTCCAGAAAATTGGAACGGAAATGGCGCCACACCAAACTGGAAGTCTTCCGACTAGCTTGGAAAGACGGTACCGTGCAGTACCGAAGAGCCCTTACTGCTGCTCGATCATCCTATTTTTCTAACTTAATTGAGGAAAATAAGAACAATCCGAAATTCCTTCTTGATACTGGTGCAAAGCTAACTAAAAAGCAGCATTCCCCAAGAGAGGATGACTTTCACTTTAGCAGTAAATTCATGAACTTCTTTGAGGAAAAGATGATGATTATAAGAAAGCAAATTACGGACTCCTCTTTAAACCTGCGTATTCCTCCAAACCTCAGTTGTCCTGAGTCTGCACAACTCTGCCAGGACCTAGTGTCATGCAGGTGATAGAGGACCCAAAAGCGACTTAACAGAAACAGAGTTTATTCAAGTCCAAACAGGGAATAACAGAAATCCTCTAGTCTGTAGAGGGGAATGACAAGAGAAGCGGCCACAGACTGCAGGTCGCTTCGGGTAGGCGCAGGCCGTAGTAGACAGAGACACCTGCTCACACGCAGCATCTGATGAAGGCAAAAAACACGACAGGACAGGGCGAAACACAATCACAGCATGGTGAATACAAAACAAGGAACCGACGGGACAGGAACGGAACACAAAGGAATAAATAGGGACTCTAATCAGGGGAAAGGATCGGGAACAGGTGTGGGAAGACTAAATGATGATTAGGGGAATAGGAACAGCTGGGAGCAGGAACGGAACGATAGAGAGAGGAGAGAGAGGGAGGGGGAGAGAGAGGGATAGAAAAAGGGAACGAACCTAATAAGACCAGCAGGGGGAAACGAACAGAAGGAAAAGCAAAATGACAAGATGATATAAGACAAAACATGACAGTACCCCCACTCACCGAGCGCCTCCTGGCGCTCTCGAGGAGGAACACTGGCGGCAACGGAGGAAATCATAGATCAAACGGTCCAGCACGTCCCGAGAAAGAACCCAACTCCTCTCCTCAGGACCGTAACGAAAAACGATAAAAAGGGAAACTAGGGTACTACTCTAAAAAAAAAATGAGAACTAGGGACAGACTGAGACACAGCAAGGGCAGGGACAAGAACAGGAGAGATGCGATGGCAGGGAACAGACTGAGACCCAGCAAGACCAGGAGCAGAAGCAGAAAAAAATTACCAGACTTCTTCTGCGCGCAGTCTGAACACGCAGCCACGAAACGGCGCGTGTCACGCTCCTGAGTCGGCCACCAAAAGCGCTGGCGAATAGACGCAAGAGTGCCTCGAACACCGGGATGACCAGCTAACTTGGCAGAGTGAGCCCACTGAAGAACAGCCAGACGAGTGGAAACAGGAACGAAAAGGAGGTTACTAGGACAAGCGCGCGGCGACGCAGTGTGCGTGAGTGCTTGCTTAACCTGTCTTTCAATTCCCCAGACTGTCAACCCGACAACACGCCCATAAGGAAGAATCCCCTCGAGATCAGTAGAAGCCACAGAAGAACTAAACAGACGGGATAAGGCATCAGGCTTGGTGTTCTTGCTACCCGGACGGTAAGAAATCACAAACTCGAAACGAGCGAAAAACAACGCCCAACGAGCTTGACGGGCATTAAGTCGTTTGGCAGAACGGATGTACTCAAGGTTCTTATGGTCTGTCCAAACGACAAAAGGAACGGTCGCCCTCCAACCACTGTCGCCATTCGCCTAGGGCTAAGCGGATGGCGAGCAGTTCACGGTTACCCACATCATAGTTGCGCTCAGATGGCGACAGGCGATGAGAAAAATAAGCGCAAGGATGAACCTTATCGTCAGACTGGAAGCGCTGGGATAGAATGGCTCCCACGCCTACCTCTGAAGCGTCAACCTCGACAATGAATTGTCTAGTGACGTCAGGAGTAACGAGGATAGGAGCGGACGTAAAACGTTCTTTTAGAAGATCAAAAGCTCCCTGGGCGGAACCGACCACTTAAAACACGTCTTGACAGAAGTAAGAGCTGTGAGAGGGGCAGCAACTTGACCGAAATTACGAATGAAACGCCGATAGAAATTAGCGAAACCTAAAAAGCGCTGCAACTCGACACGTGACCTTGGAACGGGCCAATCACTGACAGCTTGGACCTTAGCGGAATCCATCTGAATGCCTTCAGCGGAAATAACGGAACCGAGAAAAGTAACGGAGGAGACATGAAAAGAGCACTTCTCAGCCTTTACGTAGAGACAATTCTCTAAAAGGCGCTGTAGAACACGTCGAACGTGCTGAACATGAATCTCGAGTGACGGAGAAAAAATCAGGATATCGTCAAGATAGACAAAAACAAAAATGTTCAGCATGTCTCTCAGAACATCATTAACTAATGCCTGAAAAACAGCTGGCGCATTGGCGAGACCGAACGGCAGAACCCGGTACTCAAAATGCCCTAACGGAGTGTTAAACGCCGTTTCCACTCGTCCCCCTCTCTGATGCGCACGAGATGGTAAGCGTTACGAAGGTCCAACTTAGTAAAGCACCTGGCTCCCTGCAGAATCTCGAAGGCTGATGACATAAGGGGAAGCGGATAACGATTCTTAACCGTTATGTCATTCAGCCCTCGATAATCCACGCAGGGGCGCAGAGTACCGTCCTTCTTCTTAACAAAAAGAACCCCGCCCCGGCCGGAGAAGAAGAAGGCACTATGGTACCGGCGTCAAGAGACACAGACAAATAATCCTCGAGAGCCTTACGTTCGGGAGCCGACAGAGAGTATAGTCTACCTCGAGGAGGAGTGGTCCCCGGAAGGAGATCAATACTACAATCATACGACCGGTGAGGAGGAAGGGAGTTGGCTCGGGACCGACTGAAGACCGTGCGCAGATCATGATATTCCTCCGGCACTCCTGTCAAATCGCCAGGTTCCTCCTGAGAAGTAGGGACAGAAGAAACGGGAGGGATGGCAGACATTAAACACTTCACATGACAAGAAACGTTCCAGGATAGGATAGAATTACTAGACCAATTAATAGAAGGATTATGACATACTAGCCAGGGATGACCCAAAACAACAGGTGTAAACGGTGAACGGAAAATCAAAAAGAAATAGTCTCACTGTGGTTACCAGATACTGTGAGGGTTAAAGGTAGTGTCTCAAATTTGATACTGGGAAGATGACTACCATCTAAGGCAAACATGGGCGTAGGCTTGTCTAACGGTCTGAAAGGAATGTTATGTTTCCGAACCCATGCTTCGTCCATGAAACAACCCTCAGCCCCAGAGTCAATCAAGGCACTGCATGTAGCACCCGAACCGGTCCAGCGTAGATGGACCGACATAGTAGTACAAGATCTAGATGAAGAGACCTGAGTAGTAGCGCTCACCAGTAGCCCTCCGCTTACTGATGGGCTCTGGCCTCTTACTGGACATGAATTAACAAAATGTCCAGCAACTCCGCAATAGAGGCACAGGCGGTTGGTGATCCTCCGTTCCCTCTCCTTAGTCGAGATGCGAATCCCTCCCAGCTGCATGGGCTCAGTCTCAAAGCCAGAGGAGGGAGATGGTTGCGATGCGGAGCAGGGAAACACCGTTGATGCGAGCTCTCTTCCACGAGCCCGGTGACGAAGATCTACCCGTCGTTCTATGCGGATGGCGAGAGCAATCAAAGAGTCCACATCTGAAGGAACCTCCCGGGAGAGAATCTCATCCTTAACCACTGCGTGGAGTCCCTCCAGAAAACGAGCGAGCAGCGCCGGCTCGTTCCACTCACTAGAGGCAGCAAGAGTGCGAAACTCAATAGAATAATCCGTTATGGACCGTTCACCTTGGCATAAGGAAGCCAGGGCCCTAGAAGCCTCCCTACCAAAAACTGAACGGTCAAAAACCCGAATCATCTCCTCTTTAAAGTTCTGGAACTTGTTAGAGCAATCAGCCCTTGCCTCCCAGATAGCTGTGCCCCATTCTCGAGCCCGGCCAGTAAGGAGTGAAATGACGTAAGCAACCCGAGCTCTCTCTCTAGAGTATGTGTTGGGTTGGAGAGAGAACACAATCTCACACTGCGTGAGAAAGGAGCGGCACTCAGTGGGCTGCCCGGAGTAGCAAGGTGGGTTATTAACCCTAGGTTCTGGAGACTCGGCAGGCCAGGAAGTAACAGGTGGCACGAGACGAGACTCTGGAACTGTCCAGAGAGGTCGGAAACCTGAGCGGCCAGGTTCTCCACGGCATGGCGAGCAGCAGACAATTCCTGCTCGTGTCTGCCGAGCATGGCTCCTTGGATCTTGACGGCAGTGTAACGAGCGTCTGAAGTCGCTGGGTCCATTCCTTGGTCGGTTCCTTCTGTCATGCAGGTGATAGAGGACCCAAAAGCGACTTAACAGAAACAGAGTTTATTCAAGTCCAAACAGGGAATAACAGAAATCCTCTAGTCTGTAGAGGGGAATGACAAGAGAAGCGGCCACAGACTGCAGGTCGCTTCGGGTAGGCGCAGGCCGTAGTAGACAGAGACACCTGCTCACACGCAGCATCTGATGAAGGCAAAAACACGACAGGACAGGGCGAAACACAATCACAGCATGGTGAATACAAAACAAGGAACCGACGGGACAGGAACGGAACACAAAGGAATAAATAGGGACTCTAATCAGGGGAAAGGATCGGGAACAGGTGTGGGAAGACTAAATGATGATTAGGGGAATAGGAACAGCTGGGAGCAGGAACGGAACGATAGAGAGAGGAGAGAGAGGGAGGGGGAGAGAGAGGGATAGAAAAAGGGAACGAACCTAATAAGACCAGCAGGGGGAAACGAACAGAAGGAAAAGCAAAATGACAAGATGATATAAGACAAAACATGACACCTAGGATCAAGAGAGACATTCGAGTGTTTTAGTAATATATCTCTTGACACAATGATGAAAATAATCATGGCCTCTAAACCTTCAAGCTGCATACTGGACCCTATTCCAACTAAACTACTGAAAGAGCTGCTTCCTGTGCTTGGCCCTCCTATGTTGAACATAATAAATGGCTCTCTATCCACTGGATGTGTACCAAACTCACTAAAAGTGGCAGTAATAAAGCCTCTCTTGAAAAAGCCAAACCTTGACCCAGAAAATATAAAAAACTATCGGCCTACATCGAATCTTCCATTCCTCTCAAAAATTTTAGAGAAGGCTGTTGCGCAGCAACTCACTGCCTTCCTGAAGACAAACAATGTATACAAAATGCTTCAGTCTGCTTTTAGACCCCATCATAGCACTGAGACGGCACTTGTGAAGGTGGTAAATGACATTTTAATGGCATCGGACCGAGGCTCTGCATCTATCCTCGTGCTCCTAGACCTTAGTGCTTCTTTTGATACCATCGATCACCACATTCTTTTGGAGAGATTGGAAACCCAAATTGGTCTACACGGACATGTTCTGGCCTGGTTTAGATCTTATCTGTAGGAAAGATATCAGTTTGTTTCTGTGAATGGTTTGTCCTCTGACAAATCAACTGTAAATTTCGGTGTTCCTCAAGGTTCCGTTTTTAGGACCACTATTGTTTTCACTATACATTTTACCTCTTGGGGATGTTATTCGAAAACATAATGTTAAATTTCACTGCTATGAGGATGACACACAGCTGTACATTTCAATGAAACATGGTGAAGCCCCAAAATTGCCCTCGCTAGAAGCATGTGTTTCAGACATAAGGAAGTGGATGGCTGCAAACTTTCTACTATTAAACACGGACAAAACAGAGATGCTTGTTCTAGGTCCCAAGTAACAAAGAGATCTTCTGTTGAATCTGACAATTAATCTTAATGGTTGTACAGTCGTCTCAAATGAAACTGTGAAGGATTTCGCATTACTCTGGACCCTGATCTCTCTTTTGAAGAACATATCAAGACCATTTCGAGGACAGCTTTTTTCCATCTACGTAATATTGCAAAAATCAGAAACTTTCTGTCCAAAAATGATGCAGAAAAATTAATCCATGCTTTTGTCACTTCTAGGTTAGACTACTGCAATGCTCTACTTTCTGGCTACCCGGATAAAGCACTAAATAAACTTCAGTTAGTGCTAAATACGGCTGCTAGAATCCTGACTAGAACCCCAAAATTTGATCATATTACTCCAGTCCTAGCCTCTCTACACTGGCTTCCTGTCAAAGCAAGGGCTGATTTCAAGGTTTTACTGCTAACCTACAAAGCATTGCATGGGCTTGCTCCTACCTATCTCTCTGATTTGGTCCTGCCGTACATACCTACACGTAAGCTACGGTCACAAGACGCAGGCCACCTAATTGTCCCTAGAATTTCTAAGCAAACAGCTGGAGGCAGGGCTTTCTCCTATAGAGCTCCATTTTTATGGAACGGTCTGCCTACCCATGTCAGAGACGCAAACTCGGTCTCAACCTTTAAGTCTTTACTGAAGACTCATCTCTTCAATGGGTCATATGATTGAGTGTAGTCTGGCCCAGGAGTGGGAGGGTGAACGGAAAGGCTCTGGAGCAACAAACCGCCCTTGCTGTCTCTGCCTGGCCCGGTTCCCCTCTTTCCACTGGGATTCTCTGCCTCTAACCCTATTACAGGGGCTGAGTCACTGGCTTACTGGGGCCCTCTCATGCCGTCCCTGCAGGGGATGCGTCACCTGAGTGGGTTGATTCACTGTGGTCATCCTGTCTGGGTTGGCGCCCCCCCCCCCCACTTGGGCTGTGCCGTGGCGGAGATCTTTGTGGGCTATACTCAGCCTTGTCTCAGGATGGTATGTTGGTGGTTGAAGATATCCCTCTAGTGGTGTGGGGGCTGTGCTTTGGCAAAGTGGGTGGGGTTATATCCTTCCTGTTTGGCCCTGTCCGGGGGTGTCCTCGGATGGGGCCACAGTGTCTCCTGTCCCCTCCTGTGTCAGCCTCCAGTATTTATGCTGCAGTAGTTTGTGTCGGGGGGATAGGGTCAGTTTGTTATATCTGGAGTACTTCTCCTGTCCTATTCGGTGTCCTGTGTGAATCTAAGTGTGCGTTCTCTAATTCTCTCCTTTATTTCTCTCTCTCAGAGGACCTGGGCCCTAGGACCATGCCCCAGGACTACCTGACATGATGACTCCTTGCTGTCCCCAGTCCACCTGGCCATGCTGCTGCTCCAGTTTCAACTGACCTGAGCCCTAGGACCATACCCCAGGACTACCTGACATGATGACTCCTTGCTGTCCCCAGTCCACCTGGCCATGCTGCTGCTCCAGTTTCAACTGTTCTGCCTTACTATTATTCGACCATGCTGGTCATTTATGAACATTTGAACATCTTGGCCATGTTCTGTTATAATCTCCACCCGGCACAGCCAGAAGAGGACTGGCCACCCCACATATGCTCTCTCTAATTCTCTCTTTCTTTCTCTCTCTCGGAGGACCTGAGCCCTAGGACCGTGCCCCAGGACTACCTGACATGATGACTCCTTGCTGTCCCCGGTCCACCTGACTGTGCTGCTGCTCCAGTTTCAACTGTTCTGCCTTGTTATTATTCGACCATGCTGGTAATTTATGAACATTTGAACATCTTGGCCATGTTCTGTTATAATCTCCACCCGGCACAGCCAGAAGAGGACTGGCCACCCCACATAGCCTGGTTCCTCTCTAGGTTTGTTCCTAGGTTTTGGCCTTTCTAGGGAGTTTTCCTAGCCACCGTGCTTCTACACCTGCATTGCTTGCTGTTTGGGGTTTTAGGCTGGGTTTCTGTACAGCACTTTGAGATATCAGCTGATGTACGAAGGGCTATATAAATACATTTGATTTGATTTGATTTGATCCTCAGTTTTCTCCCATCACACCCATGAAACTCTGTGACTGTTTTAAAGTCACCATTGGCCTTATGGTGAAATCCCTGAGCGGTTTCCTTCCTCTCCAGCAACTGAGTTAGAAAGGATGCCTGTTGCAGCATACCACCCAGCATCCCACTGCTGGCTTGCCTTAGAAGCTACTGTAAGCAGGGTTGGTCCTGGTTGGTACTGGTTGGTCCCTGGATGGGAGACCAGATGCTGCTGGAAGTGGTGTAGGAGGCCAGTAGGAGGCACTCTTTCCTCTGGTCTAAAAAATAATATCCCAGGGCTGTGATGTGGGACATTGCACTGTGTTGGGTGCTGTCTTTCAGATGAGACATTAAACAGGATTCCTGACTCTCTGTGGTCACTAACGATCCCATGGCACTTATTGTAAGAGTAGGGGTGCTAACCCTGGTGTCCTGTCAAAATTCCCAGTCTGGCCCTCATACCATCATGGCCCGCTTCCAATTGGTTCCTTCATCCCCTGTAACTATTCCCCAGGTCGTTGCTGTAAACGAGAATGTGTTCTCAGTCAACTTACCTGGTAAAATAAGGATAAATAGAAGTAGTGAGGGTGTGTATTCATACACCATCCAAAGTGTAATTAATAACTTCACCATGCTCAAAGGGATATTCAATCTGCTATTTTATTTTTACCCATCTACCAATAGGTACCGTTCTTTGAGAGACATTTACAAATCTCCCATGCAATTTATTATATGACTTGTTAAGCACATGTTTTACTCCTGAACTTATTTAGTCTTGCCATAACAAAGGGGTTGAATACTAATTGATTCAAGACATTTCAGTTTTTACATTTTTTATTAATTTGTAATAACATAATTCCACTTTGACATTATGGGGTATTGTGTGTAGGCCAGTGACAAAAAAATCTAAATCTAATCAATGTTAAATTCAGGCTGTAAAACAACAAAATGTGGAATGGTGTCAAGGGGTGTGAATACTGTACTTTCTGAAGGCAATGTAGCTAGCTAGCTAGCATAATAAACTGTCAGCTGGTTGAGATTACTTGGATAACACTTTATTTGGAAAGACCATCTATAGATCAGTAACATTTCAACTATCTACTAACCCTAGCTCTAACACTAACCTTAACCCTTATTCTAACCCTAAACTTAACCCTTACCCTAGCCATAACACAAACCTTAACACTTACCATAACCCTTATTCTGAACGTAACCCTAAACATAACCTAGGCAAGAATGGTGCTGGAGGGGATGGCAGGAGGGGATGGTTGCCGTATTACAGGCTCCTAACCAACTGTGCTATTGCGTTAGTTTTTTCGCATTGTTTGTAACTTGTTTTTTTAAAACTTATTTTGTACATAATGTTGCTGCTACCGTCTCTTATGACCGAAAATAACTTCAACATCAGAACAGCGATTACTCACCTCGAACTGTACAAAGATTGTTTTGTTAATGAGTCCGACACGAAGGATATACTGCCTTCTCGGGAATGGCCGCAAATCCCTGTCATTTGCGTGAAGAAAAGACAGAGAAAAGGGGGCGGATGTCGGCCTTCTGAGAATTCGTAGGCAAGTGAGTAAACCTCCACTACCATCTGTTCTATTGGCCAACGTGCAATCATTGGAAAATAAATGGAGGATATATGATCAAGACAATCCCACCAATGGAACATTAAATACTGTAAGATCTTATGTTTCACCGAGTCGTGGCTGAACGACGACACGGATAATATAGAGCTGGTGAGAGTCTCCAAGCATCGGCAGGACAGAGAAGCTCCGTCTGGTAAGACGATGGGTGGGGTGTGTGTCTATTTGTCAATAACAGCTGGTGCATAATGTCTAATATTAAAGAAGTCTCGAGGTATTGCTCGCCTGAGATAGAGTACCTTATGATGAGCTGTAGACCACACTATCTACCAAGAAAGTTCTCAGCAATATTATTTATAGTTGTCTATTTACCACCACAAACCGATGCTGCACTAATCCGGCCACTAATAAGAAATCCTGCTACACCGTCAGACGAACAGACAAAGCATCAATACAGGTGTCACGACTCCGACCGATGGTGGCTCACTTCCCGCTCGGGGGGGCGCTCGGCGGTCGTCGTCGCCGGCCTACTAGCTGCCACTGATTCTTTCCTCCCCCTCCTTATGTGTTTATTGAGTACACCTCTTTTGAGTTGGGTATAATTAGTGAGGCTTTATTAGTCAGCCGGCCCGCCTGGTTCTTTGTGCGGGATTGATTATTGTGACCTTCTGTTTTGTATGTAGATGTCATGTTTTGTCATATATTGTCTTGTCCTTGTG